>NC_046172.1:89887353-90040544 GCF_011064425.1 Rattus rattus
TGGTGATGCTTGTATCTACAGCTCCTTGTCTCTTCTTTTGGTTTTCTATATCCAGGGTTGTTTCCATGTGTTCTTTCTTGATTGCTTCTATTTCCATTTTTAATTCCTTCAACTGTTTGATTGTGTTTTCCTGGAATTCTTTCAGGTTCCCTTAGTTTCTCTAAGGGAGTTCTTCATGTCTTTCTTGAAGTCCTCCACATCATGATCAAATATGATTTTGAATCTAGATCTTGCTTTTCTGGTGTGTTTGGATATTCCGTGTTTGCTTTGGTGGGAGAATTGGGCTCCAATGATGCCATGTAGTCTTGGTTTCTGTTGCTTGGGTTCCTGTGCTTGCCTCTCACCATCAGGTTGTCTCTAGTGTTACTTTGTTCTGCTATTTCTGACAGTGGCTAGACTGTCCTATAAGCCTGTGTGTCAGGAGTGCTGTAGACCTGTTTTCCTGTTTTCTTTCAGCCAGTTATGGGGACAGAGTGTTCTGCTTTCGGGTGTGTAGTCTTTCCTGTCTACAGGTCTTTTAGCTGTTCTTGTGGGCCTGTGTCTTGAGTTCACCAGGTAGGTCACTTGGAGCAGAAAAGTTGGTCTTACCTGTGGTCCCGAGGCTCAAGTTTGCTCGTGCGGTGTTGCTTATGAGCTCTCCAAGAGGGCAGCAGCCAGGAGGACCTGTGCCGCCGTTTCCAAGAGTCCCCGTGCACCAGGGTCCCAGATGGCGTTTGGTGTTTTCCTCTGGAGTCAGAGATGTGGGCAGGTGTAGTCTCTTCTGGTTTCCCAAGCGTGTCTGCCTCTCTGAAGGTTTAGCTCTCCTCCCACTGGATTTGGGTGCAGAGAACTGTTTATCTGGTTGGTCCCTTCAGGTTCGGGCAGTGTCTCAGGCATGGGGACCTGCTGCTCCTGTGCTCCTATCTTCCCGGTCCCTAGGGCATTATACAGTTTCCTCTTGGGCCAGGGATGTGGGTAGGGGTGGGCAGTGTTGGTTTCTCTTCTGCTCTGCAGTCTCAGGAGTGCCACCTGTCCGGGCAGTGGCTCTCTCTCCACGGGGTTTGGGAGCAGTGAGCTGCAGGCAGGAATCCAGATGTTGAGAATCCCACTAAAAACCGGAAGTGTCCGGTTCTAGAAATTTTGCCTATGTGTGTCCTCAGTTCACCAGGCAGATCGCTTGGAGCAGAAAAGTTGGTCTTACCTGAGGCTCAAGTTCACTCGTGGGGTGTTGCTTATGAGCCCTCCGTGGGGGCAGCAACCAGGAGGACCTGTGCCGCCCTTTCCCAGCAGTTGGTACTCTTAACCTCTGACCTATCTCTCCAGTCCATGGTTTCATTCTTTATGACTGATTAAATTATATGTACACACACACACACACACATTCTTCCATTTAACCCAGTGACGGTACCTAGGCTACTTTTATACTTCGGTTATTGTGATGGTATAGTAAGCATACATATTCAAGCCTCTATCAAGCCTCTCTTGTATGTTGCCTATGATTCCTTCAGATAGAAAACCAGGAGTGTATGACTGAACCATAGGTAGCCCTGTTTCGGGAGTCTGAGGACCTTTATACTGATTTTTGATAGTTTCTGTATTAATTACGTTCTGACCAGCAGTGTTGACAATTTGTTTTTGCTCCACACCCTTCCAGAGTTTGATGTGTTTTGATTTCTTGATTATAGGCACTCTGAGATGGACTCTCAGTGTAGTTTTTTAATGGCGTTTTCCTGCTGGCTAAGAATGTTAAGTACTTTCTTGTACATTTATAAACCAATTGTGTTTTTTTTCTTTTAAAAAGAACCTTGTCAATCCCAGTTTATGTGGTTCAGGAGATCAAACCAAGGGCTTCCTGCATTCTGGACAAGCATCCAACTACATCACATCCCGAGTCCCCAATTTTACATCTTTTGTGAACTGTGTGTTAAATTCATTTCCCCATTTATTGACCAGAAAACTTGTTCCTTTAACATGTAATTTTGTGACTCTTCATATATTCTGGATACTAATTCTGTTTCAGAAAATAGCTGGCAAAGATTTTTCTCTGATTTTTAAACTGTCTCTTCAGTCTCATGTTTTCTTAGCTGTACAGAAGCTTTTAAGTTAGATTCAGTCCCCTTTGCTGAATTCAGGCTATTATTTCCAAAGCTGTTGGACTCCCATTCAGAAAGTAATTGCATGTACCTACATCTTAAAAGTGTTTTACTTTAGTACTTTCAGGGTTTCAGGACACATTAAGGGCTTTGATCCATTCTGAATTGATTTTTAAAGGGTGTTGAGTGATTCAGACAGGTTCTATTGTCTGTTATTTCTCTCCCTCATTCCATTTTGACTGCTGTCACATTTTATAACCCCTGTTTGCATGGTGGTCTAAATCGTTCAGGGTCACCAGATCACCTCATAACACAGAGCTCAGTAAACCACTGTAGCCTTTTGCTTCTCTAAGTTCCCTAATGGAGTAAATTTCGACTTAACTCTGCTGTAAGCAGTCCTATCCAGCCTGGTAAACTGAGCATCGAAACACTGCCCCTCATATGCCCAGCACTCTATTTCTATCTCTCCTGTGTGTCATACATATTCATAGGCACCTTAGCCACTTATAACCATATGTCCCTAATGATTTTTATGAATTGGTCCAGCAGGAAAAGATAACGATTTCTCTCATATTGTGAGGTCTTTTGTCTCAACAGAAGAGGAATAATTATATTACTTGGTACAGTAGTCTAAATGATCCTATTTTCCCTTGTCTTATATCATAATCAAGCTTTAATAAACTCCCATTTCTTGTATAAAAATCTTTTTCATTCAAACAAAGGCAGACTAATTGTCATAGTTTTGCCTGCTTGTATGTCTGTGTGAGGATATAAGTTCTACTGATTTGTTAAAATTTTAGTTTTTTTAGTATCTTCTATTTCTTCCTTCAGTATTTAATAGCTTCATTGTAAAATATCCTTCATCTCTTTAGTTGACTATATTTCTAGGTAGTTTTGAGGTTATTGTGAATGAAATTGTTTTCTTTATGTAATCATTACCATATACAAAAGAGAAGATGTGTGGAGAGAGTACTCAGAATATATTATATTCATGTATCAAACTAGCAAAGAATGAGCTTAATTAATTTTTAAAATGTAAAAAAAAGTTAAAACCATTCTTACAATTTGAATGGATTTTCTTTTATTTTCATTATTACAGAAAAAAGAACCAGTAATTGAAGAGATAGAAAATGAATTTATAGTTATGCTGGGGAGAAATCTTTATTCATTTATTATACATTATCTATTATTATTCAAAAACCTGCTTTCGAATAATTGCCTGAATTTACACTTGTTTGTTTGTGTCCTGGTTTATGAAATAAAAATTATTTGAACATAGAGTGAGTTGAAGTACACAGTAGGGTTTGGTTAATGAAATTTTATTTCTAGTTTTCTCTCAGTCTGGCTTTTCTTTATTGATGCCATTTCAACTCTTAAACAGTGTCTTAAACACTTTTCTTTATTTTATTCCACTGTTTGTATATTCATAGACTTCATTAATGGATTTTTTTTCAGATCCTATTTAAGGTCCTTAAGCATATTCATAATAGCTGTTTTGTAGTCCTTGTCTTGTGCTGCAGGCGTATGGCATCTTTCCGGCCCTTACTATAGTAGGCTTGTTGAGCTCTAGTGGAGACAAGTTGTCCTAGCTGTTATTGATTGTGCTTTTTATGCTGCTATCTATGGATCTGGGTTTGAGATGAGTGTAATTCTAGATTGTCTGGTCTTGTATTTGTTGGGTAGATGTTCTGTTCCTTGGTTTCTCTTGCCCTCTCTGGTTCTTGGGAGACTGGGGTGACTGTGGGTTGCCTGGTAGGGAATGCTTCTGAGATCCTGCCAGATGTGGCCTCTGGGGTTCCAGGTAGAATGTGTTTCTAGATTTTGGGAGCTTACACTTAGAGATGGGAATGGGTAAATGGGAGCCGAAGTGGTCTATGCGATGCAGGAAAGATGGGTTTGCCACCAGGATCTGCTGTAGACTTCTGGTGATGGGAGGGGAGACCACAGTAGGTGGTATGCTACAAAGCTGGGGGTAAAACTAGGGGACTGGAATTGGAAGGGAAACAGGAGAATGAAGATTATCTACACAATCCCTGACTGGTGTAGCCTGCAGGTTCCTGGGAGGAGGTAAATATAATAGGTAGGTTTTTTTTTTAAATCATAGGTTTTTAAAGTAGTTGAAGTCTGAGGACACTATAATCATATTATATTCACATTTGTAACGTATCAAGTAGGTTAGCAAGATAACAAAAGAAAGCCAACAAATAAACAGGTCATATAAATCCCATCATTGAGTCTTGACATTTAACTAAGGTAACTACTTGATATAAAAATCACCTGTATAAACAAATACAAATTAATACTCTATATCCCTCTCTGGTAGAAGGATAACAAGTAACCAGGGTTCAGTGTTACATTGAATAAACCAATGGAACTATCATAAAGAAACATAAAGCCTTTTATCCAGGAGAAAAATAACTATTCACACATATGTTCCCAACTAGAATGACTCTTATACAATAAGCATCTTGCTTTACTTAAATGTGGCCCTTGTACTTTCCAAAGGAAAGACCTCTGGTCGAAGTGGTTGGAGAAACAGAACATACTAGGTAGTGTCAGATCACTCTTTTGTGAAAGAACAGGCTGCCAGGGAATCCCTGGTAACATGTTAGATGTGCAACATCTCAGGTGGACTCTACACATAGTAAGTCTGAATTGGCATCTGAAGCAAAGTTCTTTGTGATTTCTGCATTTGTTAAGGCTTAGGGAGAATTTCCAGTAGATCCTCCTCTTTAAAATGCAAATGCAATTTTACTTGTGTTTTTCATACCCTATAGTGACATATTTTGTGTGTACCCAGTTGAAAGTTGTTAGAAATAACAGTCAAGTACCTAAGCTGCTTTATCTCACCACGACAAATGAAAGCAGAGTGCTTATTACTGGTGAGTAACTTCTTTGTCTCTTCTTTATAGAGAATGTAATCCACTGTCTTTTCCCTACAACTGTTTGGTACATATTAATTTATACCTTATAACATTCAATTTCAGGATAGCTTTATTTTGACATCATTATGACCGGAGAATATTTTAATAAACAACGTTTGGCTCGCGAAATAGATTACTTCTATATTACTGCTGGTAGGAAATGTTCTCATGGCTCATTGGAAAATGACATTGATGTCATTTAGTTTACTTTGATTACTACTTGATATAGAAAATAGCAAAAAAATTGCTTGCTACCCTGGAGATTGCTAGGTTTGATACCACAATGTAGAGTCAACATGACGTTCATGCTTGTTCTTAGCCAAAAAGCCTAGAAGTATTCAGTTAACATCATTTTTATAATATACCAAATAAAAATGTGGGTCAAATTTTGGTCCCCAAATCTCACATTTAGTTTATATGACTATCATTATTTGTCTACAAATAAATCGCCTTTATATATGTGGGTTGCATCCTAAATTTCAGCCACGATGATATATATATATATATATATATATATATATATATATATATGCGCTAAACATGTGCAAACTTCATTCTTGCCATTATTCCTTGAGCAATATAACAGTAATTGGTGTGTTTTACAACATTCTGAGTATTAGAAGCAATCCAAAAATTATGAAAATTATCCAAGAGGTGTGCCCTTGTTCTATCCACATGTGTGTTATATTATACAAGGGAGTTGAGCATCTATAGATTTTGTATATACAAACTTTGTAAGTACTGAGGAAGACCAGTGCATTACTTTCCCTTTAAAACCAATAAGATAAAATTCTCAAATAAGAGTATGAAAGAATAGTATGGAATGAGGTATTTACCAGAATTCTACCATGCGGGTAATTAAGAGATTTGTCATGAGTTTTTTCTTTTTTATTAATTAATTAATTAATTAATTAATATTCTTACGCTCCAGATTTCATTACCCTCCTGGTCCAATCCCTGAGGATTCCACATCCCATACCTCCTCCCCCTGCCCCTTTCCACAAGGATGTCCCTACCCCACCCATCCCACCAGAGCGCTAAACTTCTTGGAGCCTCCAGTCTCTTGAGGGTTAGGTGCATCTTCTCTGACTAAACCCAGACCCAGAGTCCTCTGCTGTGTATGTTTTGGGGGCCTCATCTCAGCTGGTGTATGCTGCCTGGTTGGTGATCCAGTGTCTGAGAGATCTCAGGGGTTCAGGTTAATTGAGACTGCTGGTCCTCCTACAGGGTTGACCTCCTTCCTTAGCTTCCTCCAGCTTTCCACTAATTCAACCAGAGGGGTCAGCAGCTTTTGTTCAATGGTTGGGTACTCATATCTGCACCTGACTTTCAGCTGCTTGTTGGGTCTTTTGGAGGGCAGTCATGGTACGTTCCTTTTTGTGAACACCCCATAGCTTCAATAATGAGTTTTATGAAATGTATAAATATGTCTTTATCAATATTTTTGTAAATATTAACAACCCCTGATATCAATATGTCACTTTAAGTCTGCCTTAAGAACATGAATTTAAAGTTCAAACTACATCCACAATTACTTTTGTTGTTATATTATACCATACTATCAAGTTAATAAGTTATCAAAAAATCAGCTCTTCAGAAGATGCTATTTAGAATAGAATAGTTTTGGGGTTTCCCCCTGTGGTTTTTATTATCTCTAGATGGTTTCCGTTTTAAATCCAATTGAACTCTGATATGTCTTATTTTCTTAGAATATGTCTACTACACAGAATAATTAGAATAATTGTCTGCTACACAGTAGATAAGTAAAATATGCTACATAATATGTAAACTTGCTTTCTTTTTTATAAAATGAGAAAGTCCACACAAATGTATTTCAGTGACTCTTTTATTGTTTGTTTGGTTTATTTGCATTTCTCCCTTCTGGCAAGGAGGTCATAGAGGCCAGCCATATACATATGATACCAAGGCCAAAAAAATTATTCAGTGGATTAAAACGAAGACTAATTTGGAAGCAAAGAACACTGTTATCGGTGGATATTACCCCTACCCACCAGTTCCAGAGACATTTTCCAAGTATAGTCGCTTTATTAAAGGTATTAGTATAATTTCCAGTTCTTCTGTTTAATGCTACAAGTTTAGTATATATTATTTCTGTTAGTCATATGTATTCCCTTTTCTTCCAGAAGTGATGTTTAGCAAACCTTAGTGGCAATAATTTTGTCCAAATGTAGATACAAAATATATGTATATTTCCTAAAAGTTAATATTTTTATTTTATTAGACTAGGAAAAAAGGGAAAGTAGAAGGATGAATAACTTGTGGATAATGTTTTGATTAAATGTGTTAAGATCAGTTTTCACATTAGAAATCTCAACTTGTATGACATTACATAGAAATGTCAATGATACCTAAATGAGGTGCTATATAATATGATATCCAAATGGTGATGGTTGTGTGATGTTTCTCTTATATATAACGTGACTCCATATTGATTTTAAATAAAAAGGATACTAGAGTAAATGGGGTGCTGAGTTTGGAATTGAATTATTATTTGAGAGGATTGGCATTAATTTCCTTCTAAGTAGAATTAATATAGAGTAGTGAAAAGTTTAAAATAAGTATGTTCTTGTTTAAAGCTTGAGATGGTTGTGTGTTTGGAAGAAAATAAACATTGAAATGCTGAGCTATCACCATCTAAATGTTGCTATCTTCTTGGGTGTTGTATATGATTTAAATAATGAAAATATGCTTTTCTGGGCAGTGACTAACCAACAATTTGTAGTTTGAAATACGATCTATAAATTATAATCAATATGTACAGTTACTGTTATAGAGACTTCAGACAAGAAGCCTGTATTACAATTTGACTGATACATGTATTTGACTTATATTTTGATGACAAATACTGAAGAAGATACCAAATATAAACACATAGTCTCACAAGATTACGTTAATGTAGCAGGTTCACATTATAAAACGACGTTGAAAATCTAATTTTTACTTTTAATCATGTCTCCTCTTTCAAACTCATAATTTCTTGGGACTTGTTCTTTTGCAGCTGAGTCACTCTTGACAACAATAAGTGAAGTGAGGAAGGTGATTGAAGACTTGCAGTACAGGGAACAAAAGCGCATTGCAATTCAGGGGATAATTACTGCTATAAAGTACATACCCTATAACCACTCAGTGAAAAGTGCCCCAGCATCAGAAACACTTCAGGTATGGTGCCCGAGGACTCCTAGTGCATGTCTGACAGTACTATGATCATAATGACCATTGGTACCTTATGCATTGACTCTTAATCATAATCTGAGAGAAAAAAATTTATTTTAGTTTTGTTCCTGCTTCATTTCCTTTTCTATCATTTTGGGGGCAAGGGGGCAAGCCTCTGCATTTCTTAAGGCATCAGACCCTGTCTTTGTTTTCTAAATAATTCAAATCTATTCCATATGTCTTTAATGCCTTGCTAGAGTATATGAATAATTGCTGTGCTAACTTTTTTTTAGGCTACAATGATAGAAAAACTTCACGAGGGTGTTTCACTTCTCTATCTGCAATGACAACTTTACCTGTGTTCTGTAAAACATAGCAAGAGCTCTCATAGGAGAAATGGTCTACTAGAATAGCAATACTGGAATGTTCATATCCTCAAGAGTTCATTTTTCCTGTTAGTTCACCTTTGTCAAGGCTGTGTCTAGGAGTATTACTATACATGTAGAAATAACCACTTAATCCATTTGGTGATAGTAGCAGAGGAGGCCTTTTATCTTCTTGAATCTAAATACAAGATCGATATAAATTTAATCGACCTTATAGAAGCAGTATCTCTTGATCATACTATCCATTGCGCCACAGAGCCCACCTGCTTAATCGACCTTATAAAAGCAGTATGATTACAGTATTCTGTCCAACTCTTCAAAGTATGAAACTTAAATGTATGCCTTTTCAGAAATAATTTTGTGAATTGGTTTTAAAATATGTTGCCTACTTATTGGTTTTAGAACGCTAGTCCACCCTCAACATCTCAAGCAGCTGCAAAAGAAGGTCATTATCATGAAAGAGGGAGTAAAAGGTCTCAAGATGACAGGCCAATGGGTTTTCTGCCTATGGTTTTGAGTCTCTGCGCAAAAAGAAAAATTCTTCAAGGCCCAACTGCGAATCCGTAAGTTGTTTGCATTACATCACTTACACATAGAGTTCTCCACTGTGTGACTGCCCAGTTGTTCATTTTTTAAAAATTAGATTTACTTTCTTTTATATATATGTTTTACATGTATGTATATATTTGTACCATGTACATATCTGGTACTCATGGAGGCCAGATCCCCTGGAACTGGAATTACAGATGATTGTGAGACACCATATGAAACCAAGAATCAACTCAGGTCCTCGACAAGAACAAGTGAGAACCACTGAGCCATGTCTCCAGTCCCCCCAAAATTTCCCTTCTTTATAAAGATACTAGTCATATGGGATTTTGGAACCATTCTAATCTGGTACAAATTCATCTTTTCTTTCGGTAAAAATCTTATTATGCATGCCAGCCTGGCCTCTGATCTCTTGCTTTGTTGAGCCTCCTATATGCTGGAATTATAGCCATGAATTACTCTGCCAAGCTATGAACTCACCTTAACTAATCCCATTTGTAATTACTCTATTTCCAAATTAGCTCTTCTTCTGATGTACTCAAATTAGAGCTTTCATCATAGGAATAGGGAAAATTAACAGTTCATAAGTCACATTTGCCTGCTTGCCAATCCTTCAGACATAAAAAACATTCTAACATCCTTAAAAATCTTAACCTACACCTTCTTCAAATCTAGTCCACAGTCTTAATGTAAAGAAAATCTAGGTGAGCCATCCTGGTGAAAATTATTTAACTATTAATTGGTAAAAAAAAAAAAAAAAACAAAACAAAAAAAAAAACAAAAACAAAAACAGACATGTTAGATGTCCAGATTCTCGTGGCAGGACAGGACTAGCATTATAAAACAAGCAAAATTAGAATGAAAGGGGGAGTTGTGTGATAAAGTCCACTCCAAAATTTAGTATAGAAAATTTCTCTTACTTTTCAAGGTATTCAGAATTGTACTGTCTGGCTCAATAATGTGCTTTCCAAATCTCCTAATGTAGCTTCACTCACTGATCCCTGAATAGTTGCTCTACACTCTGGGACCAAAGAGGTGATCAGGGTCCCTCTAGCCTTTTCTTCTTGTGGTGGCTTAAAGGAAAATGACCCCCATAGGCTCATAGAGAGTGGCAATATCAGGAGTTGTAGCTTTGTTGGAGTGGGTGTGGCCTTTTTGGAGCAAGTATGCCATTGGGGCTGGGCTTTGAGGTGTCAGATGCTCAAGCTTGGCCCAGTGTGGCTCTCTTCTGTTGCTTGCTGGTCTGGATGTAGAAGAAAGATTCTTCTTTTTTCATGACTCCATTTATTTTATTGTTTTTAATGATAATTAAATATGAAGTAATGGATTTTACTTTGGTATTTATATACACTTTGTTCTATTTAAAATTATTTCTTCAGTTTGATACTATCTTGATCATATTGACACCCTTTCCCCAACTCTTGCCAGAGCTGCTTCTCCTTCCCTGCCTACCCAATTTTGTGTCCTATAAAAAAACGCTTTCAAGACAAATTTCTGCTGCCCAGATATCCATGGGTGTGTGGTCTGCTATAGGACCCTGGACTACACTTATGAAAGAATTTCTCTTCTTTTCTTAGGGTCTAGCAATTTCCAATAGCTCCACAGCTAGGAGTGGGATTGTGTGCCTCACCGCCTTCTCAATCCTGGGATTTGGTCTTGTTTGGGGATTGCACATATTTCATACATGCTGTTGTAACCAGTATGAATTTATATGTTCATGTGCCTTTCTATGGCCAGAAAACATGGCTTCCTTGTAGCTGTCTATTGTCTCTTTCTGCAAAGACCCCTGAGCCTTGGGAGATGTCAGGTTATAAATGTTCTATTTAGGGGTGAGCATTCTGTAGTGTCTTATTCTCAGAAATCTGACCAGTTTTGCAACTCTGTGTTAGTCACCATCTACAGCAAATAGAATCTTCCTAGATAAGGGTGGAGAGATGAATTGATCTATGGGTATATCAGCACACCATTGGGAGTCAATTTAATACCATGTCCATTTAGCATTATAATTGAAAAGACCTCCGGAGAGGACCTTTCCCTCAGGAGGAGACCCACCGAGCCGAGGCCACTCGGATGCAATCAGCAAGAGGGTTTATTGGAAAACACAGGTACGTGCGGGCACACAGTCTCTTCGGAGGACTTGTGCGCCCAGCAGCTCCAGCATGGGGCTTTTATAGGGTTTGGGGAAGCAGAAGCGGGCATACAGAAGCAGATGCATAGTTACGGGGATTGGTGGATTTAAACGAGGCATATAGACATGTTCACATATGATTGGTTATTTCACAAGATGAGGTAATAAGGTATAGCTACACACATTGGAAGGTTTGAATAATATTCGAATGGGGTTGTAACATGGTAAAAGAGTACGTGTGGGCTGGGACGTCCTGAATGACGGGGGGGGGCTAGGGACTTATCCCTTCCTGCCAGATCCGGTACTCCTAGTCTGTTCTGTATTCCTTTCCTTTTATGGTCTGGTAGTTTAAACGGTGACTCGGCCCTCGGTATCTGGGCGTGCCTGGGCTCGTTCAAGCCTGTTGCAGCTCTGAGTTAAGACTTATGGGGTGGGTCTTTCATTTCCCCATTTTTTTTAGACTTGAGTAAAATCCTTTTACTCAAATCAATTCTAAGGAATCTCTTCCTGTTGTCTTACCCTCTGGTATTGTTGGGTGAGAACAAGCGTCTGAATGACTGAGAGTCTGTTCTTTATGAACTGCATCAATCTGTTTAGAATGCAGGGGCCAAAGAGGAGGATTAGGAGGAGGATGATTAAGGGTCCCATCAAGGTGGACACCAGGAGTAGCAAACCAAGGGATCAGGTTAAACCACCCCTCGAACCAGCCTTGTTAGGAATCAAACAGCTTCTGTCTCTGGGCCAAGCGTTCTCAGGAGCTTAACCATGTTATCTCTCACTAATCCTGTATGGTCTGCATAGAAACAACATTCTTCTTTTAGAGCAGCACATAGCCCTCCTTCTAGAAGGAACAGCATGTCTAGCCCTCTCCCTATTTTGTAAGACTACTTCAGACAAAGATGTTAAGGACTTTTCTAATGCACTCACGGATTCCTCGATAGCTTTTAGATCTGCATTCATGGCCGCTTGTAGCTGACGAAAGTGACCCGTCTCGATGAGGGCGGTGGCCCCCGTCCCTATGCCTGCAGCCATTCCTCCCAAGGTGTTTCCTCCTACGAGGAGGGCTAGGGTCATGGTGATGGGTTCGCCTGAATTTAGTCAGCCCCTCAAAATGAGGATGTGTACTGGGCCCATGGTAGGTGACTCTAGGCCAAATTTCTACCAGTACACAGTAGTCTGAGGATCTGCGGAGGATTGCGGCGGAGATACAAGGTGTCAATCCGGTGTTACAGGCCCAATAGGTGCCTGTAGGAGCTGCTAGGTAGTAGCTTCCAGTGGGAATCCTCTTGGTGATAGCCCAGAGGACCTGGTGAGTGGGGGGTATGGTCCCTATACAGAGTCCCTGTCCTGAGACTTCCGGCAACGTCAGCCTATGGCTAGGGAGGGTTGTGCAGCTGGCGGGGCCGTGGTCTGATTAGTATAATTCCCCATGACTGCCCACACCCTCATTAATAGGGCGGGCTAGAGACCAGGCACAGGCCAGCATTCTTGGGTCTTGTCAGGTTCTGAATAATTGAGTGGCCAAGTATGCGGTCACTAGTTGATTAGCCGGTCTCCGTTCCTAGCAGCTGAGGGGGCGGTGTGGAAGGGTCCCTAGTCGGGGAGGAGTTGTCAAGATATCCCGGAGTTCTGAGTGGTGTTTTAGCCATAGTGGGGGAGGTCCGACCAGGGGGCAGTGCGGTGCTGGTTGGGAAGGGGGCTTTTGATCCATGAGGGACTGGGTTTGGACCAATCTCTTGTCTGACCACGTTCTCTCACCAGTTGAAGGGAGAACAGGAGTCCTGGGTTAGTTTGGCCAGGGGTATGCAAACCGTATCCCCCACCCCTCGCCCCACCTTCCAGTCTGTGTTTTTTACCTTGATCCGGAATTCTATTGTAATTCAGATTCGCCTGGAGTCTCAGGGAGAAGGCCACTAAGTCCCCCTTCTTGGTCCCCCACCATCCTCGAGTGTAAGTCTCACACCCCACTTAGTGCAGTAGAAGGTCTCAGGACCTCCGCACTCCCGTGTCCTCTTACCTCTGGGACAAGTATACCAATCAGAGTGTCTGCAGGGTGGGTATGAGTTGTGGGGAGTCCGCTCAGTATGTCTAGGAGTCCTTAGCCAGTTGACAAAGGTCGAAAAGTCAAAGGGGCCACCAGGTTCCTTCAGCATGCTTACCATTAGCTAGGACTTGAGACCAGCCCATCTCTAAATTAGTTATTATCCAGGACATATTATATACCTGGTGGGGCTAGCCCCCAGACTCACCCCCCCTAGTCCATAAGACAGTTAAAGAGCAACAACATGAAAATCTTAGCTTTAGGGGGGTTTGAGTGCGTTGAGCCTTCCATGTCTGGGGCGCGATGTTGTGATCTGCCGTTCCTCAGGTCGGGCTGCCTTGGCATGAGGCAGCGTGGATCAAGCAATTCCGTCTACCTTCAAGGCTGTCGGGGTAGTCAGGAGAGAACTGTATGGGGTCCCTTTCCACGAGGCTCGAGATTCTTGGTCTGATGTCTGCGCACCCACACGGTGTCTCCGATCTGGAACAGATGCGGCACCGTCGGTTGTTCAAGCCCTGTCTTGGTAGGCTGAGGCTAGAGGTTTCCAGATGTCTCTCTGCACAATTTGTAGGGCCTGAAGATGTGCTGCCAAGGAAGGGCTATTAGCGAATTCAGCGATATTTGAATCAAAGAAATTGATAAATGGGGGTGGGGTCCCGTATACTATTTCAAAGGGAGTCAGGCCATGGGAGCCCGGTGTATTCCGGGCCCGGTATAGGACTAGGGGTAGTAGGGACACACAATCCTTTGAGCCAGTTGCAAGCGTTAATTTAGATAAAGTCTCCTTAATTGTTTTATTCATGCACTCTACCTGTCCTGAACTTTGGGGTCTATAAGCACAATGTAACTTCCAATCAATCCCCAATAACTTGGCCACCAACTGACTTACCTGGGAGACGAAAGCGGGCCCGTTATCTGACCCCAATACTTGGGGCATTCCATACCTGGGGAAGATTTCTTCGAGGAGCTTCTTGGTCACCACCTTGGCCGTTTCATGTTTTGTGGGGAAAGCCTCTACCCATCCGGAGAAGGTATCTATGAACACTAAGAGGTATTTGTGTCCGTACATACCAGGCTTGATTTCAGTGAAGTCAATTTCCCAGTGGGTACCAGGCCGATGTCCTCGGGGACGGACTTCTTGTCCAATTTTAGCTTTTCCTGGGTTTACCTGAGCACAGGCCCTGCAGCTTTCAGTCACCTCCCAAGGCCTGATCTCGTCCCCAGGAGGTAGGTGTCAATCTCTTCTCGTCTTAAGAGGGCTCTTCATCTTCTTGAGTCCCAGGTGTGAATTTATGTAGGTAGAGATTAATTCAAAGGTCATCTTCGTAGGCATAACTGTTTTCCCTGTGTAGACCCACCGTTTTAGTTGGGGGTACCAAACAGCCCCATTTTCTCTGTAGGGCTTTGTGTCCTCCGTGGTGTAGAGCCAACTTGTCTGTTCGGCTGTGGAGACGTGGGTTGATCTTGGTCTTTAGGACAGAACTTGGGTGCCCATGGCGGCCTCCGCAGCTGAGAGACGTCAGCTAGCCCGATTTCCCGTGCCTCGGGGCTGTGTCCCTCTGATTCCCTGGGCAATGTATAATGCTCAGTCTTTTTGGTAGGAACAGAGCTGCCAGGAGGGGGCCAGAATTTCAGTCTTGTTCTTAATGTCCTTACCCTCAGATGTGAGCAGCCCTCTTCTCCGGTAGATCTCTCCATGGATGTGTGCCAAATGTAGCAAAGGCGTGGCGGCTGTCTGTATATACATTCAGCCTCTTACCTTCTGCCATTTTGGCGCCTGGGTTAAGGCAATGAGTTCAGCCCTGTCTGTGGAGGGTACCAACAGGCAAAGGCGCTTGCCTAGATCACTTTGTCCTCCGTAGTGACCGAGGCTCCAGCTTTCCATTCCCCATTCACCAAGTAGCTGCTACCATCGGTGTACCACGTATGGTCAGCATCCTGGAGAGGTCGGTCCGATAGGTCTGGTCTGGTTCCATGTACTTCTGCAAGGATCTGCAGACAGTCGTGCTGTTCTGCCTCCTCTGGCAAAGGAAGCAGAGTGGCTGGGTTGAGAGCGACCACGGGCCCAAACTGGACCCGTTCCGCATCCAGTAGCAAGGCTTGGTAGTGGGTCATGCGGGAATTAGAGAGCCAGCAGTCAGGGGGCTGTTTTATCAAAGCCTCCACTGCATGGGGTGCCAGGATGGTGAGTGGCTGCCCCAAGGTCAACTTCCCAGCGTCTTTAGTTAGGACGGCAATGGCTGCCACCATTCTCAGGCATGGTGGCCAACCGGAGGCCACAGGGTCTAATTTCTTAGACAGGTAGGCTACCGGGCGCTTCCAGGGTCCCAGTCTTTGTGTTAGGACCCCCTTAGCATACCCTTGCTTCTCATCCACAAATAGTTCAAAGGGCTTGGTGATGTCTGGGAGACCCAAGGCAGGGGAGGACAGCAAGGCCCGTTTAATGTTATCAAATGCCTCCTGTTGTTCTGCCCCCCACTGGAAGAGCACCCCCTGTTTAGTGAGAGGGTACAAGGGGGCTGCCATCTCGGCAAACCCAGGAATCCAGAGGCGGCAGAATCCTGCCGTTCCTAGGAATTCCCGTAGCTGTCGGCCATTTCTTGGGGCTGGGATGTTGGCCACGGTCTGTTTCCTAGCCGGAGTCAGCCATCGCTGTCCATCCCTTAGTTGATAGCCTAAATAAGTAACCTGGGTCTGGCAAATTTGAGCCTTTCTGGCAGAAGCTTCGATAGCCCAATGTTAAAGTCTGCAAGAGGGATTCTGTTCCCTGGTGGCGTGCTGTCTCAGAAGTGGCCCCTAGAAGAAGGTCATCAACAAACTGAAGAAGTATAAGAGTGGGGTGCTGGACTCGAAAGTCAGCCAAGTCCCGTGTAAGGCCTCATCAAAGAGCGTTGGGCTGTTTTTGAAACCCTTGGTAACCTTGTCCAAGTCAACTGTCCCGAAAAGCCCCATTTCAAGTCTTTCCTCAAAGCAAATAAGGGCTGGCTTTCTGGGCTCAGCGGGAGGCAGAAGAAAGCATCCTTCAGATCTAAGACCATATACCAAGTATGGGTGGGAGGCAGGTGCTGAGTAGGTTATAAGGGTTTGGGACAGTTGGATGAATATCTTCTACTCTTTTGTTGACCTCTCTCAAATCTTGTACCGGCCTATAGTCTCCAGTGCGGGCTTCTTAACAGGTAGCAGGCGTATTCAGGGTGACCGGCAAGGGACTAGGATGCCCTTGGTCTAAGAGCCTCCTGATATGTGGCTTTATGCCTGATAGGCTTCCCATGACATGGGAGTGCTGTTTTAATGGAGACAGGAGTCGGGTGGCCTTTAACTGGATAATTAGGGGAAGCCGTTGGGCGCCAACCCATCCGCCAGTCTCCGCCCAGGCCAGTGGGAATTTCGTGACCCAAGAGTCTATTTCTAGAGATTTTGGCTTGTCCTGTTCTGGTTCATATAATCTATATTCATCTTCTAACTGAAGGGTTAAAATCTGAAGAGAGTACCAAGGGGCCTGGTTACTCGGTCCTCCTTCTTCAAAATGGATCTGAGCTTTTTAATTTGGTAAGCAAGTCACGCCCAGCAGATGGTATGGGCAGTCCGGAACATGTAAGAAGGAATGGGTCACCTTACCAGTAGCCAGCTGAACCCGTCGATCTGTGTCCAACGGTATCTCTTGCTGCCAGTGGCTCCTTGTACCCAGGCCGTCCGGGTCGCTGAGTTGTCCAGGGGCCTGGGTGGGGACTGAGTGCTGGGCTCCTGTGTCCACCAGAAAGGTGACTGGCCCCCCAACTTCAAGAGTTATCCTGGGCTCAGGGGGGAGCTCCTGGCCCTGACCTCCTAATCTTCATCTAGGGCCAAGAGGGAGGTCTGTGGGGGTCTTGAGCCCGCTGGGTTTCTTAGGGCAATCTCTGTCCCAGTGTCTCTTTCTTTGCAATAAGCACATTGATCCTTATCTAGCTTTGGCCCCTTTCAACTCCCACCCTCTCTCCCCTTTCTCTGACCCTGAATCTTCTGGCCAGATTCGACTCAACTCTCTGCTTCTTTTTCTCTCTCTCATCCTTTTCTCTCGTACTCTATCTTCCTTTTCTTCTTGTGTCTCTCTCTTGTTATAAATTCTTTCTGCCTCCTTAAGTAAATCCTGCAATGTATACCCTTGTAAATTTTCTAGTCTCTGTAGCTTGGCCCTTATATCTGGTGCTGCCTGCCAGATGAAGGACATGGAGACATTTGTCATTTGTCCTGGATCATCTGGATCATAAGGGGTCTACATGCGATAAGCTTCCTTAAGTCTCTCGAGGAAGGCTGAGGGAGTCTCCGCAGCCTCTTGTACCACTTGTTTCACCTGAGCCAAATTGGTGGGACGTCGTTGCACACCCCCTCGGAGACCCGCTTAGAGCAACTGGCGATAATAAAAGGCGTGGTGTCTCCTACCTTCAGCCGTGGTGAAATCCCAATCAGGTCTCGTAAGTAGGAATGTGTCATCGATCTCTTCCGGGGAGCAAGGTGGGGCGTCATTGTCCCCAAAACATGTTTCCTGGCCTCTAAGAGCACTCTCGCTTCTCCTCAGAG
The DNA here is from genome assembly GCF_011064425.1 of Rattus rattus. Classification (NCBI taxonomy): domain Eukaryota; kingdom Metazoa; phylum Chordata; class Mammalia; order Rodentia; family Muridae; genus Rattus; species Rattus rattus. Next base: position 89,905,185 of record NC_046172.1, read on the forward strand.
GTCAGGAGGGCCTGTAAAAAAGTTGCTGGATATCATCCCAAGTGGGCTGATGGGTAAGCAAGACAGATTCTATCAGGTCGGTGAGAGCCACCGGATCCTTAGAAAAGGGGGTTGTTTTTTTCCAGTTATATGTCGGTACGCTGAGCGGCCAGTATTGCATCTGGCTGCGGCCCCTTGTCTAAGCGGAAAGGCCTGGGAGGTGGAGTCTGGCGCCACCTCGCGTCGTCCCCGCAGTCTTCCAGCCACAGGGGAAGGGGCCGCCTCGTGTCACAGTCTAGCAGGCGGCTCCACTTCCTCTTCTCTGGGCGGGGCTGTAGGTACAGGGTACGGAGGAGGTTCTTCCGACAGGAGATCTATAAGAGGGGAATTTGGGTCCTCTGGGAGGACAGGTTTCAGGGGAGGGACTTTGGGAGACTCTTCCTTAGTTAGAGCAGGATAGAGAGAGGAAGAAGCAACCCAAGGGTCAGGGGGGTCGGGGAAACAGGTTTAGGGAAACAGAAGCCAATTCAACCCACAAAGGGTTCTGCCCAAGGAGGAGCTAAATGCCAAGCTCTCCCAGGTAACAATGTAAATACCACCTGGTCAGGGTGTCTGTGCGGCTTCTGGCGGAAAATCAGGTCCTTAACCTGCAAAATAGTGGTCTTGTTAAAAGTGCCGTTCACCGGCCATCCCACATCGTAAGTGGGCCACTCGGACGTGCAGAGGGTCTGCCATTTTCCTTTCTTGATCTCGACCGACTGATCACGTGCTCGGTCTCGGACGTCCTTCCAATGGTCTAGAGTGAGACTCAAGGGGGTTGTTAGCGATTGTCCCATGGTAGCTTCAAAGAAAATTAGGGCACAAATTAGACAGACAAATCCAACGATCAGATAAATAACAGACAGACGCGCCGCGCAGCTTCGACATAAAACCCAAAACAAAGAGTCAGATGGAGGTGCCGAGGGTCCTGGACCCTCTCCTCCAACCAAAACCACGTTCCCTCTGATACGGGCTGAGCCCCAAAGAACCGAGCACCAGACACCCTTGGAACGTCTTCCAGGGCTGCGGGGGGAGAAGTCCGAGCTCGTCAGCTCCTTCTCTGACCCGCCCAAACGGAGGCGCTGAGGGTCCTGAACCCTGAGACACCGAAGGCCCTGGGCCTTCTCCTCCGACCAAAACCCAGATCTGAGTCCAAAACTGAGAGAAACTGAACACTCGCACAGGACAAGACAAGACAGGGCAAGACAAGACAGATGCCAGCCGGCTTACCTCCCGGTGGGTGGTCGGTGATCTCTGGGCGGAGGATCTCCAGATCCCGGATGAGCCCCCAAAATGAAAAGACCTCCGGAGAGGACCTTTCCCTCAGGAGGAGACCCCCAAGTGCCCAATGACCGAGCCGAGGCCACTCGGATGCAATCAGCAAGAGGATTTATTGGAAAACACAGGTACCTGCGGGCACACAGTCTCTTCGGAGGACTTGTGCGCCCAGCAGCTCCAGCATGGGGCTTTTATAGGGTTTGGGGAAGCAGAAGCGGGCATACAGAAGCAGATGCATAGTTACGGGGATTGGTGGATTTAAACGAGGCATATAGACATGTTCACATATGATTGGTTATTTCACAAGATGAGAAATAAGGTATAGCTACACACATTGGCAGGTTTGAATCATATTCAATGAGGTTGTAACATGGTAAAAAGTACGTGCATGGCTAGGACGTCCTGAATGTCGGGGGGCTAAGGGACTTATCCCTTCCTGCCAGATCCGGTACTCTTAGTCTGTTCTGTATTCCTTTCCTTTTATGGTCTGTTAGTTTTAACGGTGACTCGGCCCTAGGTATCTGGGCGTGCCTGGGCTTGTTCAAGCCTGTTGCAGCTCTGAGTTAAGACTCATGGGGTGGGTCTTTCATAATAGTCCGTTTTCCTAGGGCCTATGCCTATCTAGCCAACCTAATAATGGGTATCATTTTGTGGAGCTGGGCTTAAGCCAATCAAAATGTGGTTGGAAACTGAGTATAGGGGTGTACATATTTAACCAGGAGGCAGAGGCAGGCGGATTTCTGAATTGAAAGCTAGCCTGGCCTACATCACATGTTCTGGGCCAGCCAAGGCTAGAAAGAGTGGCCCTGTCTCAGAACACCAACACCAAAAAGAAACTGGCTTGTTATTTCCATTCTTTTCACACCACTATTGTACCAATGAGCATGTCTCACCTGGTTTCCTCTCCTTTCCTCCAGCCTTGTGACCCTTTCCTTCTGGTTCCTCTGCTCTCCTGTCTCATTACTCTACCACCTCTTTTCTTCTTTGCCTCTCCCTTAAAATAGTTCCCCCTTCTCACTGACTCTCTCCATAGTTTCATAACCTTGTCTGTCTTTCTCTCTAAAATCTGGTAAATGCATGCAAAAGTAAGAAAACTCTTTGTCTTTCTGAGTCTGACTTATTTTACTTAATGCAATGCTTTGTGTTTCCATCCATTTTCCTACAAATTTTATTATTCCACCCTTCTTCACAGCTGAAGAAAGGTCACTATCTATTCAAGAGTGGATGGAAATGGGAGCAGATCCCATTTCCTAGCTGTTAGAAAAAGTGAAACAGTCAACATCAATATGCAAATATCTTGGTGCCTAGAACAGTATAGCTCAGTTACGGCATTTGTGTTTTTAGTTGCGACTATTCTTCATTCTGATTTGTATAGTGGCTATACCAGTTTACATGCTTACCAGAAGTTTGTATATTGATAAGGAAGAGCCCTCGCTTCCCCCTGGGATCCTCACCAGCATTTGTAGACATTTGTTTGGTTAATGATAGCCATTATGAAAAGGATAAAGTTGCACCTCAAATTAGTTTTCATTTTAATTTCCTGTAAGGCTATGGATGTTTAACAATTCTTACATTATTGTGAAAACACTATTCAGTTTATTGATAGGAAGTTTTGGATTTTGGTGATAATTTTTACAGTTCTTTATATATTATGGAGCCCCTGTGTGAATGAACTATATATGTCAATTTTTTCTCCTATTTTGAAGGCTTTCTTTTTGTTGTATTGATAATTTCTTTTGTTGTGCAAAATATTTTTAATCTCCTGCCCTTCCATTTTTCAATCCTTTAAGTTAATTTCCATTCTTCTAGAGTCCTTTTTGTAAAAAGGTTTATTTTATATATGTGAGTACACTGTAGCTGTCTTCAGACACACCAGAAGAGGACACCAGATCTCATTACAGATGGTTGTGAGCCACCATGTAGGTGCTGCGAATTGAACTCAGGACCTCTGGAAGAACAGTCAGTGCTCTCTCCAGCCCCGCTTCTGGAGTTCTTTGTAGAAAGTATCAATCCTGAGATTCAACAGAAAAGCCACCTCCACCACTTTTGGGCCGAATTTGAAGTAAGTTTCAAATGGACTTCAGTTATGGACAATTCCTCACTTGAGAATGGGTTCAAAGTGCACGTTGCTGAAGCTTATAAAGACCTCAGGCCCTATACTTTTCCATGAGGCTCTGTTATCTCCCAGAATTACAATTCCCAGCATCCCAGGAAGTTACCTGGTTCCTGGGTGGGGCGGGTGGGGCTTACAGGTTAACTTTGGTCATTACAAAAGTTCTTTATCTCTTACACTCATTTCCTGCCTGCAGAATTCCAAAAGGCTGACATCTTTCTTCATTTCATTCTGTCTGTATTTCCTGTAGTATTCTAGGCTAGTAACCCTTCTGTTTTGATGGCTAATTGGATCTCTGGCCATAAGCCTAATCAGTTTTAATTTTTTATTTTATTACATTTAATTATGTATGCTGTGTGCTTATGTATGTGTATGCCCATATGTGTGTGTACACATGTCATGGAGTACACGTGGAGGTCAGAAGAGAACCTTCAAGAGTTGCTGGTTCCCTTCGACCATGTGGGTCTTAGGGATTTAATTCAGATCATCTGTCTTATTGACAAGCATGCTTATATGCTGAGCTGTTTGTTGGTGTTCTATGTAATGCAGAATGATCAATCCCAGAAAATAGGGACACTTCTGGAGGAGTTTAGTGTCCCTAAACTCGCAGCTTCACAGAAGCCTTTTTCATTGTTATACAAAAGGGACTTTTAGCAAGTCAATTTCCGCATACCAAAACTCATTATCTGATCTAAGGGTTGTCTGGAAAGACCTATCACCTAAGCAGTTCTCAGTCACAGGAGACTTCCTGGTTTGCCAGACACATCTTGAGACTAAGTTATGCAAAAGCTCACAGATAACAATCACTGACAAAAAGGCTACTTCAAAAGCCAGACACAACAGTTCAGCTAAAATTCTGCTACACTGAGCCATGTATCCAGCCATATATTAATTTTAACTAGTGAACAAAAGAATGGACTTCATTATGATGTCTTTATTCATGTATATAAGTATGTTTCAGTCATATTCATCCTCCAACTCCTGACTCTCTCTTGTCCTCTTCACAGGTCTCTCTTCATCAGATAGTCTAAACTACTTTCTGCTTTAATGTGTGTGTGTTTGTGTGTGTGTGTGTGTGTGTGCGTGTGTGTGTGACCTTATTACATATGAAAGAAAACTTGCTATTTATCTTTCTTTCTCCATTGTCTCTCTCATTCGCATCTCTCTACCTCTCTTAATCCACTCCCATTCCCCAAATAGTCCTTCCATACAGACACACACATTCTGTATTTGAGAAAAAAATACATTTTCTCTTTCTTGGATTATTTTGCTGATCATGGTAATCTCCAAGTCATAATTCCAATCACGTGTATGTGTGATGTCTGATATGTGTCTGTGTGTGCTTTTCTATAGATGCATTTCCTTGTGTGTGACTATGCGTGGAGGCCTAAGGCAGCCTCAGGATAGCCTTCTAGGAGCTATCTACCTTGCTTGGACTTGGTTTTTTCTTTCTTTCTTTCTTTCTTTCTTTCTTTTTTTTTTGATAGCTTTTGTGTTTAATTCTAATACTAGGATGCTGAGACAAATCGATCCCTACAAAGTTGAATAAAAACTATACAATGAGTTCCAGGGCAGCCTGAGTTGCAAAATGAGTCATATCTCAGAACAAAACAGAACATGTGACCAATAATGTGGCATAACAACTCTCTGTGCCCGTGTGAAAAAATAAAATCTTCTATCTCTCTCTTAGCAGCATCTCTCCTCATCTTTCTTCCAAATTTTTTTTTTTTGTTTTTTTTTCACTTTTTTTTTATTTAACTTGAATATTTCTTATACACATTTAGGTTATTCCTTTCCCAGTTTCCAGGCAAACATCCCCTAATCCCTCCCCCCCCCCTGCGCTATGGGTGTTCCCCTCCCATCCTCCCCCATTGCCGCCCTCCCCCAACAATCTAGTTCACTGGGGAGTTCAGTCTTAGCAGGACCCAGGGCTTCCCTTCCACTGGTGCTCTTACTAGGATATTCATTGCTACCTATGAGGTCAGAGTCCAGGGTCAGTCCATGTATAGTCTTTAGGTAGTGGCTTAGTCCTGGAAGCTCTGGTTGCTTGGCATTGTTGTACATATGGGGTCTCGGCCCCTTCAAGCTCTTCAGTTCTTTCTCTGATTCCTTCAACGGGGTCCTATTCTCAGTTCAGTGGTTTGCTGCTGGCATTACGCCTCTGTATTTGCTGTATTCTGGCTGTGTCTCTCGGGAGCGATCTACATCCGGCTCCTGTCGGCCTGCACTTCTTTGCTTCATCCATCTTGTCTAATTGGATGGCTGTATATGTATGGGCCACATGTGGGGCAGGGTCTGAATGGGTGTTCCTTCTGTCTTTGTTTTAATCTTTGCCTCTCTCTTCCCTGCCAAGGGTATTCTTGTTCCCCTTTTAAAGAAGGAGTGAAGCCTTCACATTTTGATCATCCGTCTTGAGTTTCATTTGTTCTAGGCATCTAGGGTAATTCAAGCATTTGGGCTAATAGCCACTTATCAATGAGTGCATACCATGTGTGTTTTTTTTTCTGTGATTGGGTTACCTCCTCAGGATGATATTTTCCAGTTCAACCATTTGCCTATGAATTTCATAAAGTCATTGTTTTTGATAGCTGAGTAATATTCCATTGTGTAGATGTACCACATTTTCTGTATCCATTCCTCTGTTGAAGGGCATCTGGGTTCTTTCCAGCTGGCTATATAAATAAGGCTCATGATGAACATAGTGGGCACGTGTCTTTTTTATATGTTGGGGCATCTTGTGGGTATATGCCCAAGAGGTATAGCTGGATCCTCAGGCAGTTCAATGTCCAATTTTCTGAGGAACCTCCAGACTGATTTCCAGAATGGTTGTAGCAGTCTGCAACCCCACCAACAATGGAGGAGTGTTCCCCTTTCTCCGCATCCTCGCCAGCATTTGCTGTCACCTGAGTTTTTGATCTTAGCCATTCTCACTGGTGTGAGGTGAAATCTCAGGGTTGTTTTGATTTGCATTTCCCTTATGACTAAAGATGTTGAACATTTCTTTAGGTGTTTCTCAGCCATTCGTTATTCCTCAGCTGTGAATTCTTTGTTTAGCTCTGAACCCCATTTTTTAATAGGGTTATTTGTGTCCCTGCAGTCTAACTTCTTGAGTTCTTTGTATATTTTGGATATAAGGCCTCTATCTGTTGTAGGATTGGTAAAGATCTTTTCCCAATCAGTTGGTTGCCGTTTTGTCCTAACCACAGTGTCCTTTGCCTTACAGAAGCTTTGCAGTTTTATGAGATCCCATTTGTCGATTCTTCATCTTAGAGCATAAGCCATTGGTGTTTTGTTCAGGAAATTTTTCCAGTGCCCATGTGTTCCAGATGCTTCCCTAGTTTTTTCTTCTATTAGTTTGAGTGTATCTGGTTTGATGTGGAGGTCCTTGATCCACTTGGACTTAAGCTTTGTACAGGGTGATAAGCATGGATCGATCTGCATTCTTCTACATGTTGACCTCCAGTTGAACCAGCACCATTTGCTGAAAATGCTATCTTTTTCCATTGGATGGTTTTGGCTACTTTGTCAAAAATCAAGTGTTGGACCTGGTTTCTTATTGGCCTGCAGCTTGCCAAACAGATTAGGTGGGTTCTCCAGTCAATTCAAGGGACCTGCTTGTCTCTGTCTCCCTAAAACTGTGATTACTAGTGCATGGCATAAACCAGGCTTTTTATGTGGATGCTGGGATACAAATCAGATCCACATGCTTGTATGGAAAACACTTTACCAACAAAGGTGAACCACACAACTATTCTTTTTTCCCCCATCTTTATTAACTTGAGTATTTCTTATATACATTTCGAGTGTTATTCCCTTTCCCGGTTTCCGGACCAACATGCCCCTAATCCCTCCCCCTCCCCTTCTCTATGGGTGTTCCCCTCCCCATCCTTCCCCCATTACCATCCTCCCCCCAACAATCACGTTCACTGGGGGGTTCAGTCTTGGCAGGACCCAGGGCTTCCCCTTCCACTGGTGCTCTTACTAGGCCATTCATTGCTACCTATGAGGCTGGAGCCCAGGGTCAGTCCATGTATAGTCTTTGGGTAGTGGCTTATTCCCTGGCAGCTCTGGTTGGTTGACATTGTTGTTCATATGGGGTCTCGAGCACCTTCAAGCTCTTCCAGTCCTTTCTCTGGTTCCTTCAACGGGGGTCCCATTCTTAGTTCAGTGGTTTGCTGCTGGCATTCACCTATGTATTTGCCATATTCTGGACATGTCTCTCAGGAGAGATCTTTATATGAGTCAAAGTTTTGAGCAAATAGTTCTCCAGCCTCGCTTTTGGTGATTTGTCCAGATCAAACTTTCTGACATTTTATATTTGGAGGTTCACAGTTTCCCAGATATTTGTATTTTGGGGTCCTTTTTGCATGACAATTCCCCCTCCGGTAACATCATTCTTTGTATATTTTAATGTGAATAGGAAAGAGAATTTAGGTGATCCATATTTGATTAGAAATACCCTCCACTAAATATCTAGGTTACCATTTATAAGTTCAATTTTCTATGCACAGAATATAGTGTGACCAAACTACTTGAGAGTGCATAACAGGAGCACTTTCTCAATAACACATTTTTGATTTCTGTTTAAAACTTTAGCAGAAGTGCCTGCCATGTTCCTATTTCTAGCCATGTTTGGTTCATAACAATGTGTTGTCTAAAATGATAAGAATTTTCTAAAGCTCTTGTCCCATCCTGAGATCTCAAGATTTTTCTTTAAAATTTAGATTTCAACAAGCATTATCTTCATGGAATTGAAGACTTTTTTATTGCACATTTCAAAACCGAGATTCAACTTAATATAGAATTTTGAAGACATTTCTACATTTTTAATTTTTATTTTTATAATATAATTACATAAATTTCTCCTTTATCCTTGACCTTTCCATAACCTTTTTTCTTTATTAGTTAGTAGCTATGTATCATAAGAATATCCTACATCCCAATACCAAATTATGACTAACATATTAGGACTCATAAATGCATGTTATATGCTCTTATTGGCTGACTTAAATGATACAAATAAAACCATTTTCTTTTCGTTTATTCTTTTCTCATATATTACATTGAAATTGCAGTTTCCCTTCCATCCATTTGCCAGTAAATTTCATGATGTCATTTTTTGACAGCTGAGTAATATTCCATAGTATAAATGTACCACATTGTCTTTATCCATTCTTCCATTGAGGGACATTTAGATTGTTTCCAGTTTCTGGCTATTACAAATCAAGCTGCTATGAACATGTTTGAGCAAGTGTCCTTGTGGGAGGATGGAGCATCATCCTTTTGGTATATGCCCAGGGGTGGTATAGCTGGGAGCTGGGTCTTAAGGTAGAACTAATCCCAATTTTCTGAGAAACTGCCAAACTGATTTCTAAAATAGATGTATAAGTTTGCACTCCCACTAGCAATGGATGAGTGTTCCCCTTGTTCTACATCCTCGGTAATATATGCTGTCACTTGATTTTTGATCTTAGCCATTCTGATGGGTGTAAAATGGGATCTTGGGTCATTTTGATTTGCATTTCTCTGGTGAGTAAGGATGTTGAACACTTAACTAAGTGTTTCTCAGCCATTTGAGATTCCCATGTTGAAAATGCTCTCTTTAGATTCATATCCATTTTTAATTTAGTTTGTTGAAGTCTAGTTTCTTAAGTTCTTTATATGTTTACAGATGGTGAAAATCTTTTCCCAATCTGTAGGCTGCCATTTTGTTCTATTAACAGTGTCTTTTGCCTTACAGAAGCTTTTTAGTATCATGAGCCCCATTTATTAATTGTTGGCCTTAGTGTCTGAGCTGTTGGTGTTCTGTTCCATAAGTCGTCTCCTGTTCCAATATATTCAAGGCTATTCCCCCATCTTTTCTTCTTTCTGGTTCAGTGCATCTGGTTTTGTGTTGCGATCTTTGATCCACTTGGACTTGAGTTTTGTGCAGGGTGATAGATATGGATCTATTTGCATTCTACATGCCAACATCCAGTTAGACCAGAAACATTTGTTGAAGATGCTTTCCTTTTTACATTGTATATTTCTGACTCCTTTATCAAAAATCAGATGTCCATAGAGGTGTGAGTTTACATCCGGGTCTTCAATTCAATTCCATTGATCAACCTGTTTTATGTCAATACCATGTAGTTTCTATTATGATAGCTCTGTAGTAGAGCTTGAAATCAGGGATGTTGAAGTTCTTTTATAGTACAGAATTGTAAAACCATTTTCTAGTCAACATTTTTGTAAGTGTGTACAATACATGCTGCCGAAGGATTTCAAAATAGATGTATTTTAACTATTTTTAGTTATTTAGGTTTCTCTTAGTTTTTTTCTTAATCATTTCTAGAAATATATATTTCACTAATTTAAGTTTAATGCCATGGAAATATCTTACTAAAATTTTATAGTCAAATGTTATTTCCATTGTTCATGATGATCATTTATAGTTCACTTATAACTAGTTGTAAGGATAAGTGGTGAAATTAAGGAAATATATTGATGAAATAAAGTGAATAATATAATGTACCATTTTATGATTTATAATTACATGTTTTCCTTTTCTTTCTTTTCTTTAAATCCTCTCACATACCACTTTTTGCTCTCTCTCTCTCAAATTCCAGGTTTCTTTTCATTGTCATTACATACATATATGTGTATACATGTATAATCATAAACACATAAATACAACCTGTTCAGTCTGTATAAAGTCACTCGTATGTTTATTTTCAGGGCCGACTATTTGGTCTTAGATAATCAATTGGTATGCTTTTCCTTGGGTAAGAGGATCTATTTCTCCTATTCTCAGCATTCCTTAGTTGCCTGTGGGATTCCTTGTGTGTGCTTTCCCCAGGCTGGAAGGATGAAGCAGAGCCATGAATAGGTGGGGTCAGCAGGATCCTGGTCCAGCTGGGAGTGCAGGGAAACAGGCTGTTCCAGCTCTTTTAGGTGGTCCTCAGTGAAACACCTCTCTTAGACAATCTTCAGTGAAACCACATGTAGGCATACACATTATTTGGGGTGGGCAAGGGCTATATATGAACCCTGGAGAATGGGAAGGAGTTTTCAGGGTGAATGTAAATCATTGGCTAGGGTTTAAAGTCCTGGGAATGCTTTATTTGCATGGAGAGTCATTCCAGGAACCTCAGGTACTTGCTGGGCAGGTTCTTATCTGGAAAATGGAAGTTGAACCTGTAGTTTTGCCAAGGACTATGTGACCTTCCTCAGGTACAGGGTGTGGAGGGTGGGCTCCACAGATAAGGTCTGGCAGAGAAGAGAAAGCCCTGCTGGAAAAGGGAGTCCTACTTAGGAGCTGAGCTCAGAGGAACTATCTGGACCTGGTAGACGGTGACCTTAAATAGCAGGGTTTCCCCAGGGCCATGAGTTTTATTGTAGGGTTATGGTCTCATTGGCTTTCTCTTGTCCACTTTAGCATGTTTATTGTTGTTGTCTTTGTTCTTCTCACATCTGAATAGTCATGATGGTGAGACTTTATGTGTAGGCAGCTTCTGGCATTACTAGGAGACGCAATCTCACAGAAGATGCCTTGATCCTCTGGCTCTTATAGTCTTTTTAGCCTCTCTTCTGAAATGATCCCAGAGCCTTAGGTATAGAGGTGTTTTGTATATATAGTCATTGGGTCTGGGTTTCACAACTCTACATTTTTATTGGTTGTGTTTTTCTATAATGGTCTCTGTCTGATCCAAAGGGAAGTTTCCTTGATGAGGGGTAAGGACTACTCTGATGTCTGGGAATAAGCACAGAAATTTAGAATGCAGTTAGGGATTATGTTGGTTTAGTAAAATGGTAGTTGTAGGTTCTCCTCCAAGACCCATGAATTCAGTGACCCTCAGTATTTGGTTAAGTTTCCAGTACAAGGCCTGATATCCCTCTAGTCAAAGATGTCTTAACTCCAATTAGAGACCTGTTGTTTACTAGCAAGGTATTCAAGCCACTACTTCACCTTCAAAGTTATCCTGCCATGGTGGACATTGTTGTGGTTCATAAGCATCATAGCTCGGTAGTACTGTTGGTTGATTCTCTCCTTTGGAAGCTTGCGTGGGGCCTTCTGGTACCATGAAAGCTAATCCTCAGGTAGGAGGCTTTCAGGTCAGTTCTAGGCCCCAGATAAGGCACCAACAGTAAATCAAACAAATTTTCAATTAGGTCTTTCTGGGTGAGCCAAAGAGGTTAATTAGAGTTCTTACGGGAAAGAGCACGAGGGGTATCAAGTTCCTTGGAGAAAGTTTGATTCTGGCTGTCAAGATATCTAATTTCTTCTTGTTGTTATCTCTTCTTTGCACAGGACTACTTAGCAAACCACAACCAACAGCGACCAACCAACAACCCACATGCCTCTTGGGGGCCTAGGATTTCTATGCTCTCTGAAAAGTCCACAGATTTCCAAATGTCACACAATTGCAGAAACTATCTGCAGCTGGCGAAAATTATGCCTCTGCTAGAGAACGAGGCAAATTGCTGTCACCTGTTCCACATAATCTGATGCACGTCCATATCCCACACCTGGAGTTAAAACGAAAACATAGTCCCATGATATTTTTGTGTTTTTCAAGGAAACCAAAATTCTCACTACAGCCCCGTCCTCCCAGGCAACTGATAACTTCCTATACTTCCTCAGTTAGAGTTGTGGCCTTATAAAGACCCCTCTTTCAACCTTACCCTGTCTATGACTGAACAGTAAAGACCCAAAAGAAGTAATTACGTATTGAGAGTTCAAGAGAACAATGGTCAGTCATACCCGAAGGACAGCATTCCCCAGTACTCCAACCAGATAAGACACCAACAATAGATCAAACAAATTTTCAATTAGGTCTTTCTTAGTGAGCCAAAGAGGTTAATTAGAGTTTACATTCTCTGTGGCTTACATTCCTTTTTAATACATTTTTAATTTGAGTAGAATTACATCGCTTTCTACCCCTCCCCAACATACTTTTCATCTTCCAGCCTCTCCTGGGTACCTCTCCCTCCAATCCTTCCCATACTCCAGTAGTCTCAAATTGATAGCCATTTTTCTTTGATTGTTATTGTTACATGTATGTATTCATATGCATGCACATATTTATATAAACAAAACTTGCTGAGTCTGTTTTGTTGTTTATGAGTTTACACTTTCAGGGATGACCACTTGGTATTCATAGCAACTATGAGAGCTCATCCCTGAAAGAGACTAAAATTCTTCCTCTCTCTCAGTAGGCATTTGTTTGCTTATAGTGTTTTGTATGGAGCATATGAAATTTTTCCCTTCCACATTAACATGTCCTTGGATATTGCCATTGTTCTGATCTTGTCTATATAGACATTTTAGGAAAGACTACTTTTTGCAGCAGACTTTCTGATATTCTGGTTTTCATCCTCTTCCGAAATGTTCAAAACCAAAAAGCGCGGTAGCTGTAATAATCATGTATCCACTGGTACTGGGCTTCCCACAGTCTGTCAATTTCTGCATTATGTCCAGTTGTGATTTTCTGCGATGGCCTCTATTTGTTACAGGAGTGTTTCAATTATCAAAGGTAGCTGTCAAAAGATAGCAGATTCAAAATCCACTTATCTGGAGGTAGGCCTGTGAGTGTAGTGATGGCTACAGGTGGCAACAATGGAAGGGGAAGTGGCAGGAGACTTAAAAAGAGGAAGCTGCTTACCAAGGAAAGGTATATCAGGAACAAAGAGGATTAGTGAGCTATGGTCTTGAACTGGGCATTTATATTTGTTGATAGTGACCGGTGGGGAAGGAATGTTGACTTACCAGGCAAAGGTAGTTTACAAACGAAGTTTCAAGGTTACAGGTCTGGAAATAGACTTGTAACTTTACACATGGCATTGGGTTGGGGGAAAGGGCAAGGAAAAGGAATACATATCTTACCCAGGAAAAGTTGCTGGCAAAAAAAGAGGGTTCTATCTTACATTCCTTTACCCCTTCACTGTTGTCAAAACCTTGAAGGGAACAACATAGATGTTCCATATAGAGCCGAACATTCAGCAGTTACTTCTCAGCACTGTGACCAATATGAATCTCTATAATAAGTGCTAGTGGCTTCAAAAAGAAGCTTCCCTGGCCAAGAGTCATAGCGGTATAATAAATGTTTAGAAGGCAACTTAAGAGATGGAGTATACCTACTGAGAAAGACCCAGAACTGTAGCTTCGCTATTAGGGTCTATGATCTCCTTAGCCATGGGCTTTTGACTACCTTTTATCATCGAGATTCCAGTTCTCTTGTTTGGAGAGCCAAATCTAATAGGAAAAGGGTCACATCACTATTGCACTAGCGGGCACCTTGCCTGGCATGTTGGTGATATGTCAACAGCCTGTATGTATAGTGCCTCCTAACACTGAAAACTGGTCAACAGGTAGGAAGCTTCCAGCTTGGTTCGAGCTTAATTTCTTCATGATCCAAAATCTGTGGTGTCTTCAGTCAAAAGTCTAACAGACGGAGAGTCAACAGCAGTATCAGAAGCTTATATTGGTTTTAGGGACCTCAGAATCTTTGCTGAATAGCAGATCAAAAGGAAGTAGTCCATCCCTGATAATAGAAATTTCATCTGATAACCACATGACTTCTGGGAGCATCCTTTCCTGCCTGTTCAGAGTGCCTTTGTTCACATTCTGAAACTGATTTTTAACTTGTATAGGCACTGGGTATTTCAGGATTTTTATCATTCAGTTTTTTTTTGTTTGTCATCCGTTCCTTTCCAAACCACAATGATCTCATGAGTTTTAAAGGTTTGCAGAGTGCCTGTGCCCTGTGTGAACTGATCTTCTATCCTTCCTCCTTCTGGGGGGCTTTCATATCTCTCAGATGCTTTCCTAAATCTACAAAAAAAAGAGTCTCACTGGTTAGCATTACATCACCTATAAAACTGTCTTGCAAAGTGTGATCATGGCCTCTTTGCTCTGACAGTCCCAGAGTCAAGACTGTTCGCTCACCTGCTGTTTCCTCACAGGCTCCTTACATCTGGAAATCTCTACGGCCAAACTCCACCTGGCTGATGCCTTTTCCGTTGACTGCATCAGCTACTGAGACAGCCTTGAGCTGAACTAAGAAATTCCCATTCCCAATATCCTTTCTTATAGAAGAGAGGTGTGTATCAGTAATTCTGGGGACGAAGTGCACTCCTGAGACAATCTTGGTCTTACTAACACTCACTGCTCTCTCACTATACCTTCGTTAACTTCTATTCAGGCTTAAACATTTTCTCACGGCTCACAAGAATTGAATTTCGCTTTTGGGCTTGTTCTTCTTTAGAAACTCTGGCTTCACATACTTCTTACCACATTTGCTTTTTGAGTGATCTAGACAAGCACTTTAGTCTGCTCTTGTCTTTTCTTAAGTCCTTTTAATTGCTTTAGCAATTTACGAAGCTGATGTACATGCCAATCTAAGTCTTTCAGTCTGTCCTACCTCAAAGATTGTGGGCCATCATGGAGTTCAGCAAAGCCATTAAAGCTCCATCCATAGCAGTCCCTGGGTCCCTGCTGCATCAACCAACCCCTTCCTTGGCTGTTGTGTGAACACAGTCCTATCTGGCCCAATGAACTGAGCATCAAAGACTTCCTGTACATACGTATGTCCTTCACTAATGCTTGTCATTCTTTTGCCTTCAAGTTCCTGATGTTCATGGATACCTCAGTCAAAGATAAAATGTGTCTAAGGGCTCTTTTGGTCACCTCAGAATAGTTTCCCTCAATTATGTAGTTCTTTGTCTTTTAGAAATCTGCATAGTTCGAAGTCAGACTATTCTAGATTACAGTAATTCACATTATTATTCAGGACATTATTAAAGCTCCAACTATATTCTGCATGTTTTTCCTTCCTCTGTGTCTTAATTAGGGTTTCCATTACCATGAAGAGACATCATGTCCAAGGCAACTCTCATAAAGGACAACATTTAATTGGGGCTGGCTTACAGGTTCAGAGGTCCAGTTCATTATCACCAAGGCAGGAACATGGCAGTGTCCAGACAGGCATGGTGCAGGAGGAACTGAGAGTTCTATAGCTTCACCGAAAGGAAACCAGGAGCAAACTGTCTTCCAGGCAGCTAGAAGGAGGGTCTCAAAGCCCATCCTCACAATAATACATGTCTTCAAACAAGGCCACACCTACTCCAATGAGGCAACCCCTCCTAATAGTACCACTCCCTGAACCAAGCATATTCAAAGCACCACACTCTGTATCAAAGGCCGGACCTGAGAGGTATCTTATATCACTTCCACCTCTCTTTGTCCATCTTCATTGCCCAGTTCTTCCCGTGGAATTCAACTTTGGGTATCCCAAGAGAGGCTATTTAGGACAGATAAGTTTTACTCTTTTCCATATGTTCCAATAAGAAATTGCAGGTCAATGCCTCTATCCTATTCTCTCTCCCCCTTTCCTCTCTATCTTCTACTTTTCCTGCTAACTTAGTAGCTAGTGCAGAGCACAGCATCCACATGGGTTTTTTTTTCTTCTTCTTCTAGTTCCTCCATGACATAGGCAGAATCATTCTAGGCAGAAAACTGGAACTCGGTTGCTTATCTTTTGCCCAGGACCACACAACTGACACCACAACTTGCTTAAGAGTCTGTCCCAGAGGGGTTGGGGATTTAGCTCAGTGGTAGAGCGCTTGCCTCGCAAGTGCAAGGCCCTGGGTTCGGTCCCCAGCTCCGAAAAAAAAAAAGAGTCTGTCCCAGAAATGTTATTTCTGTGTATTATAATATATTATTCTCAACCATTTGGGGGGCATCTCCATATACACATGATAGATGCTATCCATACATCACAACATCTTGCCATTCCATAATACATAGAGGAAGACTGTCAATGTGGAATTCTCCAGGGATAGCCCACCTTCAACACAGTAGCCTTGTTTACCTTGCCAGGGACAATGCAAAGGCTACTAAAGCAAGAAGGCACAAGATTCTATACCACACCAAGAAGGGCAACCCTACCTGCATTCCCTGCATAGATGCTCTACCCTCAGCTTAGCTTCAATTGTATGCTTCATAGCCCACAGACACAATGCTACTTCTCCTCCAAGATTCCTCTTTAATTCTGTTGTGTCATAGATTAGGATTGTGCGTTGGGTGAACTTCTCTGGTAAGACGGACAAACATCTATTTCAAATGATTCTTTTCAGGCCTAACTTCTTACACCAGTAAGTTTAATTGGGATTATTAACAGGGTAAGGAGTCATTTACTGGAACCAGCTATACCACTGAAGTACCATCCCTCCCCCATTCTTAGCCACTGTTAAGTGCTTATAGAATTCAATTCAAGGAAGGGTAGGAAAATTTCAGCTCCCTCCCTTTATAAAGGAACACCAACGAGCCCAGTCTTTTTGTGCTATCTTTAGTAATCCCAGCTGCTGATAGTTCAAGAAGGCAGTGGCCATGTCATGCACAGAGGACAGCATCAGGCAACATAGTTTATCCTGGTACTATCTTGGCCTGTAAAAGGAGCAGGTAGCCCTAAATAAAATCAGGGTAGGATTCTATTGGATATAACTGAGTTAAAGTTTGAAGGGCGAAAGAGAGTTAATCAAACAGAAGAAAAGAGGCATAGAATTGTTCCTTGCTTAAAAAAAAAGACATGCAGATCTGAAGTAGTATGGAACTAACTGCAAAGTAAAGTTGTAGGACAGGGAAGATGGTTGTTTTGCAGAACTGTTGAAGAAAACAGGAGAACAAACCAGGTCATTGCACTTATTTTGATATGATATGATTTTCATATGATAGTGAAAATGTTTGCATCTTTAGTTGATATATAATGAAGTTAAATGTTCCTTTTTATAATAAAATTTAACTCCTTTGGAGGGCTTTTGAACTATATTATGTATGGAATTTTGATAATTATGGATATATTTAATGTATTACTTTAAGAAATGTATTGAATTAAATTATTAATTAAAATAGATTCTAGGGTTGGGAATTCAGCTCAGTGGTAGGCACTTACTAGCAAAGCTCAAGGCCCTGATTCGGTCCCCCAGCTCTGAAAAAAAAGAAAGAAAGAAAAAATAAATTCTAAATGGGCTCAATTAGGTTTTTCCCATCTAAGTCTTTCTTTTTTTATGATTTGTGTTTATCTCATTTTCTTATCATTTGCAGGGTTCCTGTTCCTCAGCCACATTCTTCTGCACAAATGAAAGGAAACAATCCCAACATACCAAGTATGTTCATTCCATCGTGTGTTGCCGTTTAAGCTATTATTATTTCTTACAAAAGGTGGTGGAACTCTGTTGCACGCCCATTAGTATTTGATTTCATTCTCTAGCGTTGTGTTATGGCTCCTATTAGCAAGAGGCGAAGCTTCTCATATTGGTTTAAGTCATCATTAAGACTATTGAAAAGTTCATGCAACCATAATAGTGACTGCCAGAGCCTGGGACTAGGAATATAAGCATGCTTATAAGGTACAGTAAACAGGACTTATTTCTAGTGCTCTATAACACATTAAGGCAAGTAGAGTTGACATTTGATTGTACATACCTAGAAGAGATTAGAAATATGGATCCAAACACAAATGCTAAGTTTATGAGGTAATAGATCTTTCTGTTCCCTTGCTTTCATCATTATACATTGTATACACATATGCAAGCATTTTATTGCACACCATAAATGTGTATACTTGGATGCTTAACTCATTTTTGTTATTAATTTATCTGAACAGCTACAAGTATTGAAAAGGTAAAATGTGCTTTAAAGAGATTCATCATCAACATAGAGAAGCTATTGGCTAAAAGGAATAAATTAGCCCCAGATACAAAGCAGAAAACACTGACACGCAGAAATGAGAATTAAAGTTGATGCCTCCAGGAAGAAGGACAGATGTGTGTGCGAGGGAAATGATCGCAATCTCGTCAGAGAGTCTTGTGACTGTGGCCATGTGCTATGTGCTCATGATCCTAACTGCTGCTAACAGCAAACTGCTCTTTTAACTAAAAGAAATGTTTATTTCTAAATATTTAGTATGTTTTAGTCCTACAGTGGACGTTTCAAAGCACAGCAACTCCTGAAGGAGAGAAGAAAAGTGCTCAAAGAGACATTTTTTGCCACATAAGTTTGTACAGTATTATTCATTGTGCTAGAAAATTCAAATGTCGCATACTTGATTACTACCCAACAACATTTGCCGAATATCTATAATAAACTGCAGTTTTAGAGAAGTTCACAAAATATTTTTCCTGTTATCAAAAGAAATTGCCTCTCATTTAGCACACTTAGCAATGTGCACTGTTCCATCCATTTGGAGGTGCTCTTAAAATGTCAACAGTGTGACTACAAAATGAAGGCCATTGCTTCTGTGTTAAGAGTGACTCCCATCAGCATTTTTGTCCTACAGCTCTCTCTTAAATTTTTCTACTGTCCCTTAACTTGCACTATTAGGTGAGGGATCACTTGTAGTAAGAAATGTACTAATGATGAGCTTTAAGAGAATTAAAGTAGTTATAAAAATGTTTGTTCCTTTGGTAGCATAGCAGCAAATGTGAGTTTTATTTTAGCAGAAGAATGGCTAAGTAGGTTGAATTTTAATTGGCAGGCAGAATAGAGAAATCAAAGTAAGTCTTCTTTGGGACTTTCTTTGTTCATTTGTTTATAATTGGCCATGGACGGTGCTTTCAAGGAAGAGGAGATTGAATGCAGTGTTCTAAGCAAGTGTAACTTCCTATTGACAGGATTGACAGGGTTGACAGGACTGACAGGGTTGACAGGACTAACAGGGTTGACAGGACTGACAGGGTTGACAGGACTGACAGGGTTGACAAGGTTGACAGGATTGAGCTTGGGGTTGATTTCTGAAGTAATTTCATAGTGTAATTTAGTACTGGTCAAAAGTAACTATAATTATTTGGTTTAAATGGAGTCTTTTTCCCATTAATTAATTTATTTATTCACTTTACGTCCGGATCACAGCCCACTTCTCCTCCCAGCACCCCCTCCCCACACGTCAAGTCACTGTCTTAAGCCAAGGGATCATCTCTCTGGATTAAAGATTTTAGCCCTTTACCTCCATTTTGGCTTTTGGTGTGAATTTTATTTCAAACCTTCACCTAAACAAAGGTGAAACTAGCATTTTGTTTCTATTATCTTCTTAAATGTGATGTATCAGTAAATGGTGCCAAAGTTTTTGTTACTTTTATTAATAACTACATGGAAATGTTGGAGTTTGTTTTGTTTTGTTTTGATGTGTGTGTGTGTGTGTGTGTGTGTGTGTGTGTGTGTGTGTGTGTGTGTGTGTGTGATTACAGGTGTGCGCGTTGAGCACACATGTGTACTCATGAGTATGTACAGGTGCCTGTGTGCTATGGCATGCGGAACTCAGACCATAAACTTGAGTGATGGTTCTCACCTTCTACCTTGATACAGCATCTCTTTTTGTTTGCCACTATGTACACAAGGCTATGTGTGTTCTGAGCATCCCAAGATTTTCCTGTTTTCTGCCTTCTATATCCCTCTAGAATCACTGGGATTACCTGCTTTATTTGGTTCATAGAATTTGAACTCTTGTCTTCATATTTCTACGGGAAATGCTTTACCTCATGACCAAAAGCGAGTTGGGTAGGAAAGTGTTTATTTCATTTTATAATTTATAGTCTATCATCCAGGGCAGTTGGGGCAAAACTGGTACAGAAGCCATAGAGAAATGCTGCTTAATGGCTTGGTCAGCCTAGTTTCTTAAAGCACCCAGAACATCAGGTCAAGGGTGGCACTACCCGAGGTGATATAGCCCCTCCCACAAAAATCATGATTCAAGAAAATGCCCTACAAACTTTCCTACGATCCAGTCCTATGGACCTATAGGAAAGAAGATGCCTTCTTCCCAGATGACCCTAGTTTGTGTCAAGTTGGCAAAAGGCAAACAGTAACAGCAGAAATCAATCTTTAAAAAGTATTCCAAAGGCCGTGAACATAGCTCAGTAATTGTTAGAGTTTACTGTCTGTCTCTGATAAGCGCCATAACCAAAAGAAACTTAGGGAGGAATGGAGAAATAGGTTTATTTTAGCTTACAGGTTACAATCCATCAAGGAAGGAAACCAGAGACATAGCTCAAAATTGGGATCTGGAGGCAAGCATTGAAGGAAAGATGAAGACAGAATGCTGCTTACTAGCCCACTTCCTTGTGTCTAGTCAGTACCTTTTCTATAACAGCTCCATCCACCTGCTCGATGATGGTACCGCAGCATCCTAAATCAAGTAGTGAACAAGATAGTGTCCCACAGAGAGGCCCATAGGCGTCTTGCTCTGTGATCTCTCCACAACGAGTAAGGGTAGACTAATAAACACACTTTTTGCAGTAATGACAGACCTAAGTTTAGAAATAGATAACTCTGGTTGATGAGTATGTTGATATTGTGTTTGTCCCTCTTTACCCAGTTTTTCTGGTTCCTTAAGAAAGGTAAAAATGGGCTTGAGGGACTTCTGTCCGTGAAATACCTAATTAATTCATAAACAATAAGTAGAGTTTTGACAAATTACCAGGTATATAGGCAAAGATTAGTTTTGCACAAGCTCAAAAAGAAGAAATTTCATATGGTACAATAAGGTTTTTCTTTTTAGTTGTAGGGTACTCATCAAAAAGAGTACTTACACATAGGTTTAAGCCAATACAAAGTCATTCTTAGCCAGTGGGTGACAACACTGGGTGTTCAGGATCCTGAGGTAACGCCAAGCCTTTCTCCAGATGAGCTTCTAAGCACAAGAACTATGTCCTGGGTCGACACACTTCAGGTAACAAGAACAGTTAGCCAGAAGTAGAACTACAAAAGCCAAAAGTTAGAACATTTACTTAGAGACTTTCCCATAACTATGGACTTTGTTTGAGTTTTGGCTGATGGTGCTGTCTATGTGCTGAGTTTTAAAGCCCGGGTGGCACTTCCATCATGGAGTCAGTCGTGCTAATGTCTGGGAGCCTGTTATAGTTTTGGTGGGCTTCATCAAAAGAAGAGGCAGAAAGTAGTCTAATGACTAATGACATGCCAAAGGATCAAATCAATGAAGGACATACTATAGGAAGAATCTTGTAATTTAGACATCAAAACAAAGAGTTTTGAAGATAATAAAGAATTGCATTGTTTTCTTTTCATTTTAAGACTTTACTCTAGTGGCTCTATGGAGACAGGTAGAAAACAATTCTATGGGCAAACATGCCCAGATGCGAGGATGAAGGCCAGAAATACATAGTTGTGGTTATAAAACTGAAGAACAAGAAATGAAATGAGCCATAACTTTGAAAATGTAACTAATCTTAGATGCTGATGGAAACTGAAAGTAGGAAAGCAATGAGTCAATGCTAACGCCTTCTCAGGTCCCCACACTTTGTCTCAAGTGAAGAGACAAGAACTCCATCAGAGGTTAGCAACTCTGTTCATTTGCAAGGGTCACATAGTCAGGGCTTAGAACAGCATACATTTGCAAGGGTCACATAATCAGGGCTTAGAACAGCAGACATTTTATCCACACAGCCTGGAACTAAAAGCTATGGAGGGAGGTTAGATTTCTTCTGAGGCCTCTTTCCTTGGTTCAGGGATGGTCTTACCATCTTGATTCTGTGCCTAAAATTGTTATGGCAGAATCATAAAATAGTTCTATTTTTATGAACATCCTCAATGAGTTCCACACTGGCTGTATTGTAGTCCCACCAGTGAAGGTTCCTTCCCCATTTCATAAACATTTGTTGCCCAGTTTTTCTTTTATATTCCTATATTGTTTTTTTTAAGCATTCGCTGTGTTTCTTTCCTCATGCCTTTCACCTATTTTGTTATAATGGGTCTCATTGTGAAACCTAGAGCCATTCTTTCCTCAAGCACTCTTGCCTTCCCGTCCTTTATTACTGATAACATCAGCTCTGGTCAGCCTAAGGTTGCCACACCTGTTCCCTAGGCCCAGGCTTTCTGAACTCAGTTCCCTTTGTGCTCCTTAATGGACCTCCCATTTTCCTTACTCTTTCCTGCCTTCTCAAAAAGAGCCCTCGACTGAATTCTCTTTTTCTGTAATTGTCTCCCATCCCCGTGGGTTTATTTGTTTGATTTTTATTATTGTAGTTTTTCCTCTTTGATGTTTTGACTTCGGTTCAAGTACTGTTTCTCTGGTTTAATTTTGATTTTTTTCCTATATTGCTATTATTTTTATGTTTCGCTGTTTGTGGAAACAGTAATAATATGAAATATGATGCTATTAAGTAATTATGCTATTAAATACCATGAGTCATGAAAAAAACAGAAAAATCAAACAGCAAAATATAAAAACTAATAAATCCCCTTTCCCTTTTGTAATGTTTTGGTTTCTTCTTGAAAACTGAACATTTAGAATATTATGATGCAGTGACTATAGAAATCAGCCTTTTCTTCCTCAAAGGGCTTGCTGTCCCTCCACCCCCTAAAAACTACAAATGTCCCTTTTTTCTTGTAACTTCCTCCAATTCTTGGGAGAAACTCATTGTATGTGGCTACACAATTCCGTTGCTCAACTGTGTTCCTCTATTGTCCTGACAGACATATCCCCAAACAGCAGAAATTAAAATAAAATACTTCTCCCAGCCTTGACCGATTGGCTCTGTGCTGTGTCCCTCCTTCAGTTCTTACCTAGACCTCCCCAGAGCCTTCGGAGCAGCTTGAAGTGAAAGCTTAATTAAGGTCTCAGGCTTTTCTGAGTTTGCCACTCAGAGGGAGCCTTCTCCCAATTACCTCTGTATGATGTATGTGTGATTTGAATGCACCAGTTTCAAACCCAAAATTTCAAACTGCCTTTTCCTCTGTGACCTTGGACAATCAGGACAAATCCAATCTCCTGATTTAGATTTCTGAAGGTAGTTTATCCACTTCACTGTGCTTTTAAGGCAGACCAACTAACTGCCTTTTCAGCCTTAAGTAAGTGACACGAACCAGAGATCAGGACCTTATGTTGTACTTCAGGTATGCCCTGGCAGGTTAGAAGAGATCTAAATTGGTCTTGGAAATGGTTCAGTGAGTAAAGTGCTTGCACGGGAATGGAGACCTGAGTCTGGATCTCCAGCAGTGTAAAAAGCTAGGCAGGGCAGCTCACAGCAGTAAGCCCTGGCGAGTATGGGGCCCAAAGGAGAGTGGGAGATACTCTGAGCTTGCTGGCCCACCGACCAAGCTAAAAATAGAGTAAGTTTGCTGAGACATCCTGTCTAAAAACAGAAGATGGAAATCAAAACATTGATTTTCAAGGTTTTTGATTGTTTTATTCATTTATTTACTTTCCTGGGGGGTTTTTGTTTGTTTCTGAGAGAAAACCATGAATTGGAAGGCCAAGATGATCTGGGAGGAACTGTGGGAGAGGTAAAGAATATTCTCAAACTATGTTGCATGAAAAAATGTTAATAAATAAACTAAGGTGGAACGCAAAGAAAAAGATAGCTGATGTTGACCTTTGGCCTCCACAGACTCACGAGCTCGCACACCCCATCCCCCCCACCCCCACCCGCTCACAACCTAAAGAACACAGAGAGAAAAAAGCTACATAGTAATTGAACAAGGTGTCCAGGACCAGGACCGCACACAGTAAGCCCTGGCTTCTTTCTGTACCTTTGAATCCTGCTGTACCTAGGGAGGGCCAGAGCAAAGGCCACTAGAAGTCCACACAGCTTTTCTGCTGTGCTGAAGTTGTCTGTATCTGGACTATGTGTTCACGGGATTGCTCTAAGCTCTTGTTGTCCAGCTTTCTTGCTCAGTCCTGACAATCTCTGTTTAATTTTTTTTATAATTAAATGTTTTCTTTATTAAATTACATTTTTTTTGGAGTCATTATTTCCACCCTATTCTCCTCTGCTCATGCTTCTCAAGTGCCCTACCCACAGCGTCATATTATTTATTTCATTATGTACACACACACACACACACACACACACCCTGCTGAGTTCGTTTGTGTTACTTACATGCTTATGTGATTAGGGCTGACTGTGAAAGGGAGACTCAGTCTGGTGTTTTGTTTTTCCTTGTTCCTTGTTACCCGTTTGAGGGCTTTAACACACTTGCTCTGCCTTTTCTCTAGACTATTAGAAAGTTTCCTTGTTTCTTGATGTTTTCAGCTATTAGACCAATGCTGAGGTCCAAAAGTTCATATAATTTTATATTTCCTTCTTTATTCATTGCCCGAGAAGATAAACAGGTCTAGAAGGAGACAATTCCTGGCCGAGAAGCTTATGTAGACATGTAGTTCATTTTTCTTTGTCAGTGTTCAAACTAATGATTTGGATCCCAATATCCTACAGAGGTAACGAGTTGTGGGGTAGATATGTGTATATGTGTGTGTGAATGTGACTTTGTGTATGTATGTGTGAGACTTATTTCTGCCAAGATATGATATTTCTGTAAGATAAATATTTGTTTTCAAAAGATTAAAATGATATATGACTTGTTCATGCTGTGGGAATGTCCAGTGTGGTTTGGGTCGCTGAAGTAGTGAGTCGTTGCTTGCTGCTGTTCGTCTTTTTCTCTTAGAAAGGTCGAACAACACACCCGGATCTCAAAGTCACAAGCTTCATGCCTCTGCCTTTCAGAGCTAAGACTGGAGGCTTGTGCCACTACGCTCGGCAACTTTCTGCTGCCCCATGTACTTCATAGGAAACTTCTTAAAAACTCTAAGATCATTTCCCAATCTTCTATTTACTCCTACTTTCTTGCATTTGAGTTATTCCTTTGCTTTTGTGTGTGATTTATTCATCTATCCATTTTATTATAAATCATCATCATGGCACTATCCATCAGCTTGATTTTTGGATTTAAAATAACTCTTATGGCACTGGTGACACAGAAGTATGTGTTCAGTTTCTATATCTTCCCTTGGAACACTACCTTTTAACATATAATAATTTTTCAGTATATCTCCAGCTACTCTTTAAAAACTAAGCTCTGTGGTTGGCTTATGGGTAGAGTAAAATATGAAAGGTAATAGTGGTGACACCTTGTTGCTGCCTGTGTCTCCTCAAGGTTTCTTCTAGGACAGGAATCAACAGCAGGACATAAGCGACTGCAAAGAAGCAACTTGGCAAACTTGGTTCACTTAAAATTACATTTGCTTATTAAGTAGCTTGCTTTAGCCTGTAGAAATGACAGCATGAAACTCCTATTTTTAAATCTGCTTTTCGGTCTTATTTTAGCATGAATGTATCTTTACTTCTAATGGCGTGTTATTCAATCAAAGTACTATTTGTGCCAGATTCTTTAGCACCATGTTTGATGTATACCTAATAATTGTTGAACGAATGTTTTAATGGGGAAGGGATAACTTATATTCTGCTTTAGAAATTAAACATACCAGTTGAATTGTACATAGATAATGAATTGACTCCTTAATTGCAAATAAGGTCCTAGGGAAATGGCTCCCTCATCAAAGCACTTGCACTGTGAGTCTGACAGGCTGAGCTCAGATCCCTAACACCCACTTAAAAACAGAAGCAAACTCCACCGCCATGGACACAGAAACAGGCAGCTATCTGGAGGTTGGTGGCCAGCCAGTCTATATGATCAGAAAGTTTCATGTTCAGTTAAAGAGGAAGGGGAGGGGCTAGGGGGATGTTGGCCTGGAAACCAGGAAAGGGAATAACATTTGAAATGTAAATAAGAAATACCCAATTTAATAAAGATGGAGAGAAAAACAAAGAGCCTGTCTCAATAAAATAAGATGGAAAGCAATATGAAATGTTGATGAAAACAGTCATTACCCTCTAACCCTATATGCATATGTATGTGCATGCACACATGCATATGTTGTACACATATACAACTTCAAATAAAAAATAAAGAATAAGAATAGAGACCTTTTTATACATTTGTGTGTGTGTGTGTGTGTGTGTGTGTATGTGTGTACGCACATGTAGAGTTCAGAGGACAATTTGTGAGAGTTGATTGTCCCTTCACTACCATGTTGAGTCCTTGGGGTTGAGCTCAGATTGTCAGGCTCTACAGCAACCTCCCTTACCCACAGAGCCAGTTTACCAGCCCAAGTCCTGAGAGTTTTCACCTCAATTATTTGCCTCTTTCTTTACCATATCTCACACGCGCGCACACACACACACACACACACACACACACACACACACACACACACACATATATATATATATATATAAACACATATATATAGCAGAAATTAACAGTTTATATTTTAGGCTTGAATTCTACCAATAATGAGTGATTTCTATAGTCACCTGTAACCCCACGGCCTTCAGGAGCCCAAAGCATAGAATGTTCCAGAGGTTCAAGGACCAGCCTCGGTTTGCATAAAAGAGGTTAATAGTCCATCTCGGACTAGCCTGAGGCTGAAATACAAGCTATTTTGGTGTGCCTCTCTGTTGCCGTTACTCAAAACACTGGCCACAAAGCAACGAGGTAGGAAAGGATCTGTTTGGCTTACACATGAGAATCCATCCATCATTGAGGGAAAGACAAAGGCAGGAACCAGAAGGAAGGAACTGAAGCAGAAACCAGAGAGGAATGATGCTTATTGGCTTGCTTCCTCTGGCTTGCTAAGCTACCGTACAGCCCAGGTAGAGCACTGCCTACAGGGACCTGAGCCCTCCCCCATCAATTATTAGTCATGGTAATGTCTCACAGACATGGCTCCGGAGCTGTTTGATCTGGACAATTCTCTGGAGATTGAGATGCCCTCAAGACTCTGAGCCATGGCAAGTTGACAGTTGAACAGTTGAAGCTAACTGACACAACAATAAATAAATGAGGGAATATTACCACTGCCAGGAATTCAATTTCACTTGGTTGTATTACATAAAGTAAAAGAAACATGTTTATTTAAGAGCATTTGGAAAATGTAGAAATGCTAAAAAGATGAATTACAAATCTCGACAATTCTAACAAATGGGAAAGAGTACATCACCCTGTGTTCTGGAGGAAAGAATTTATTTAGAAAGATAAATTTATTCTTTCTAGATTAAAAAAACTTTACACAGTTTTAAGATTTATTTTATTATGGATGCTTATTTTGACTGCATGTGTGACAGATAGCACCATGTGTTGCCTAGTACATGCATAGGTCAGAAGAGAGCATTCGAGCCCCTGAAACTGGAGTTATGGACAGTTGTGAGTCACCATGTGAGTGCTCAACTCAGGTCCTCTGCAAGAACAAGTGTTCTTAACCAACCGAGCCATCACTCTAGACCCCTTTCCTAACTTGAATACTCAATTTTCATTTTGTTAGTGATTGATTTTTAAAGCTGCTTAACTCTTCCTTATTAATCTGTCCTCTTTAATGCAGTGAGTGCCTTGATTCAGCTCCTTTATGGGCCAATTGTGCCTATCTCATTGTATTTTGAACAGGTCGAGAAAATTTAACTGCTAATGCCACAGGGAAGTTCAAAAGAATCATAAACGATAGATGGGAGAGTCAGCTGTGGCGAGATAAGAAGTTTAGCTTGAGAGACCACCTACATTATGGTCACGTCGATCCTGAAAGTATTCCACGGAAATTTATTTTGGGGCATGAAAAGTTTCTCACCCAGCAGTTTAATTCTCAGCCTGCAAAATATGTACCACCAGAAGGAAAGCCCCCAAAACTGGATGAATTTCAGAGTGCCCGAAGCCTTGGACATTTTGAAGTAACCATCCTAGGTAGGTGAACTTCTCTTCTATTATTTGTGAACACTATTAATTTCATGTATTTTCATAATTAAATATGGTTAGAAGTTAGCCTTTATGAGTGTGTGTGTGTGTGTGTGTGTGTGTGTGTGTGTGTGTGTGTGTGTGTGTGTGTATAAATGTCTGGGGGGGAAATTTTTGTTTGGCTCAAACGAAATGAAGAGGGCACTAATTCTGATATAAAATAAAGCTCAGATTGTGGGCTTTTCAACACTGTCAAGTCCTTGGAAAACTTGGGGAGATATGAGTGTGGGAACTAACAGAGCTTTCCATGACTGATCTGACTAATGTTTGTTGATCTTCGTTTCTATCGTGGCAATGCTAATGGCCCTTTTTCCCAGCAACTCTGTTTCACCATTATCCCCTCTGCCCCTTCTTTCCTCCTCTCTCACATGTAAGTATGCATGCAGTAAAACGTATAAAAATCCACTGACAATGAGAGACTGAATTTTCAGATGGTCTTCACTAGACTGTGGTACTTGATCTCTTCAGGTACTTTATCAAACTTAGTTTCATATCTAGGAAACAAAAGTCAAGCCAAGATTTCCCATACGTCACATAAAGTAACCATAGAAACAAAGAGTCATAGCGAAACACAGGACTGAATGTTTTTCTTCCTTTAGCACTCTACAGATTGATTGAAACAGATTGAATGTACGTCTCAGTTGACTCATATGTAGTTGTCACTTTTTTATTAGCTTTGGCTATGAGTCAGCTAAAAGCAAGAATAGGGTAGAAGGAACACAAATTTGTCACACTGCTCACCAGATTGAATCAATGTTAGGAGTGTGCTATTTTCATATAAATGTTACCTTACCTGTTTTCAAGGGTGGTTTAGAGGCAAAAGCCAAGCCTTTTATGGATTTTAAAAGAAGGATAGATGTAGGTATCACAAGATCTATAGAGATAACCAATATCCCACCATTTGGCAACGTTTCAACTGAGTTTTCTGGTATGGAAAGAGGGCATTCTTGTATTTATTTGACTGTACATTTAATTTTAGAGCAAAAGGAAACTTACATGATTTCAGTCTCACACTCAGGCTGAGTACAAAGAAGGCCATGATTAAAGATCAGGTTTCCTGAATCTCTCAACCACTTTTGTTTCAGAGAAAACAAACATTGAATATAGGAATCGTAGGTTTTTTTTTAATTCAAACAAAATTCAAGTCTAAATATACCATGTACAATTAACATGAGTTTTTATCTTCAACTAGATTTATTTTCTTAAAGATATGAAAATATGTCAGACATAGTTGAATCCTACCTTGACCTTATATATAATTACTTATAACAGTGAGGTATGGCTAAATAAATCCACAAATGAGTGTATTTCAACATGTGATTTTAACCCATAAATTTTCTGCTTTTAATAGTTTAATATTATACAGAAAAAATATATAGAACTAAGATACATGGTAGTAGGTATTTTGAGATGCATCATGCAACTGAATTTAGTTCCCAGTATGTCAACAGGTTTTCACAGGCCTCAAACTCTTTTGGCACATGTTAGGTAGGATCAAAGCATGAAACTCAAAGTAGCAAAAATATGTTAAGCCACTGAACATTTAATAACAAATGGTCTTTCTCTCACAGGTTTGAACCATGAGATTGCGATTGATGTTGCATTTCTACCTATGTATTCTCCTGAAGATGTTCAAACTTCTCAAATCGACACATTTTTGACCTGCATGAATTACAGCTGTGTGTATCCATCCTTGCGCACCTGTCAGTGGAAGGGTGCCTTCCAAAATCCGATGGCAGGTGACTGGGTTCTTTATCTTAGTTTAAAAAAAAAAAAAATAATGTAAATGACCTAACCTTTTCTAATGGCAAAATTTGTATTTGTCTTAACTCGTTGATATATGTACCACCTAGAACTTAAACCTGAATGTAGCTTTAAGTAAATTAAGTAGCTTGTTTCCATTCCGGTGAGACATGAAGAATATTTTATGATTGTAATTACTTCATCAGACTGACCGAGTATGTGCTTGGAGTGGTGTAAAGCTTCCCTTTTATCCTTTATCCTTTCCTGTATAATTGCCTGAAATTATAAACCTTTAGCAAGGCACTACCGTATAATTGTTTTTCTCCTAAATGTTTGGTTATTCAAGTGCTATTCATTCCATTCCTTCAGGACTGCTAAGAGTATGTGCGATCCCAACAGTGAAACTCTTCGGTCATTTATGTTGCTTCATAAAATACCAGCTTTTTCATTCTATACCTCTAAACTCAACTCTGCAGTTATAGGTGTCTTGTCCATTCTGTTGTTGTTTCTACTCCTTGACCAAGTGATAAAGCTTCTAGTCATTTTCATTGAGCTCAACAACACAATGCATTTAAAAGAGCATTTAAGAAAGCCTTGGATGGCAAGTTTCTCCAAGCCAATGAAGCTTTAGAATCTCTGTTGATTTTTGAGCATGTCTTATGGACGCTACCTGATGATATAACTTGACATTCCTCATTGTGCCAACTGTGTTTGACGATCTAATTTTATGAGATTCTTAAATTTTCCATATAGAGATGATTTGTCAATTAGCTTGCAATATCATGTCCTATATCCCAACTCCTTGGGCTCTCTTATCTAGTGGAAATATTTCTATACTCGGATTCTTCTATCATCTTATCTACCCTGTTCCAGGCTTTCTGGTATATGCATATGCAGTTATTAGACAATTGTAGGTCAGAGTTCCCACTTATCTGCTCATTGCTAAT
Organism: Rattus rattus; assembly: GCF_011064425.1. NCBI lineage: Eukaryota > Metazoa > Chordata > Mammalia > Rodentia > Muridae > Rattus > Rattus rattus. The sequence continues at coordinate 89,935,900 of NC_046172.1, forward strand.
GCGAGTATTCTTCCAGACACCATTAGCATGGTCACATGAAAAATACCTGGTACCAGTCTGCCAAGTAGTTAATATTTGAACATGAAGGACACAAGTCACTAGAGGAGAAAAATAAGGTAGTAGCTAAAAGCAGAGTGATTCATTGTCAGCGGAATAGCACATTTTTATGATACAGCACTAATAATAGTGACAGTGATAATTGTGCTGATCACCATGCCTTTTAACTAGTCCCCCATAGAGACCCCCGTCAGTATGAACACTGCTATCCCCCATTTACAGGTAAAGTACACTGAAAGTCAGTGTCTCACCAGCATGAATAACAGAGCTATAATTTGAATCTGAAAGTTTGCCTGATTCCAAACTTTTCCATTGCTTTCACAAATCTAGCATGAGAGACGGAAATAGGCTTGGTGATATAAAACAGTGGTTCATGGGATAACACTGGTGTCATCTTTTAAACACTATATTTCTTTTCTTTTAATCCCACAAAAACTATGCACATGAATTGTTGAATTTTGTTAACAAAATTACAGAAAAAATCCTGTGAAAGTGAAAGTTTCCTTCAGGTCTTCCAGGTCAAGCCTGCTTACTTATTTATAGCATGTTTTCATACAACAGCATGTACTAATTACAATGTCCTATCAAATAAATGCTTATAAATTATATTCTATAGATATAGCTTTATAATCAACTTTCCCCCCATAACACACCTTGGACATTTTTAGTATTTGTACATCAAGAGCTACTTTATTCTTTTCAGAAACAACAAAATACTCCACTATGTGACTGTACCAAAATTTGCTTTAATGGCCCCCTATTGAAGAGTATTTAAGACTGGTTCCAACCCGCCAAGGCATGTTGGCTAATACCTTTCACTCCAAAACTCAGAAGGCTAAGGTCTGAGGATCACTTGTGAGTTTGAGGCCAGCCTGTCTATATAGGCAAATTTGGCCAGACAGTTTCTAGAGATCTTTCTCAATAAATAGTTTGTTTTTCAAAAGGATTTTCTGTTGCCAACACACTGCACCAAGTATACAGGTATACGTGTGTGTATGCATATGTGTGTGTGTGTGTGTGTGTGTGTGTGTGTGTGCATAGACATGAAATCTTTGTATAATTATATGACTACATCTGTAACATCAGTTCCAAGAAGTCGGTGACTCAAAAAATAAATCTATTGAAAACTGTAGTAAATGTTGTAAAATTGTCCTCCAAATGGCTATATTAATTTAATTGGCACCAAAGCAAGGGTGATATTTGACTGACACCCTTGTGAACTCTAGGTGTTACTGGGTTCACTGATATTTTGCCAACCCTTGGGCCAAAAGTCACATTATTTTACTTTATTTTTCTAAATTATTTTTGACATATTGGTTTATTTACAGGGGACTCACTCCATGGCAAGTGAGTAGAAGCCAAAAGACAACGTACAGGAGCCAGGTCTCTGTTCTACCTTTTGGTTCTAGGATAAAACACAAGTGAGCAGACTCGAGAGCAAGCACTTTGCCCACTGAGCCATCTCACTAGCACACTATGTCTTTATTATCTTAAAACTTAAAATTCCTTGTGAGCCAATTATTTTTGTCTTTTCTAGAAACTTCACTTGCTAACATTTTAAAAAATGTTTTTCTATGAATGTTATTCATCTTATTAACATGGGGTTGTCTTTTCACCTTGAAAAAATACCCTTCATTATATATTAAAATTACTTTTTACCCAGTTGGACATTTCTTCAAAGGGAGGCCTTCCTTGTTATGTAAGTAATTTTACTCTTAAGTGATTGACTACATCATGATTTATGATTCTTCAATTTATGTCATATTCAAAGGCATCAGTGGTTCCAAAGGATAAAACTACACTATCGGCCCAGGGAGGCGGCCCGTCCATAAAGTGCTTGCTCTACAAGCATTAAGGACTTGAGTTCAGATCGCTAGCATCCATGGAAAATCTAGGCTTGGTGACAGAGGCAGAGACAGGCAGATCCTTGTATGCTTCCTGGATGGAGAGTCTCACGTAATCAGCAAGTCTCAGGCCCCAGTGAGAGAAATTCACAAGGTATTTTGGCCGTAGAGGAATGACACCTAAGGTTGACCTCTGGCCTCTACAGACACATGCACACATGCATATGCACACGGACACACACACACACACACACACACACCCCACTTTATTGTTTTGGAGGTATTTTTATAGTCTTCTTTCTCTTCACATATATATTTTTTTATTAGGATCAAATGCCAGAAATGTAAGCAGTCATTTTCATTTCCTCTTCTCCCCACCCCCTGGTAACTGTTCCACTTTCTCTATGCATTTGCCTATTATAGATATTTCATTCAAATGAAATCATACAATATTTGCCCTATTATAACTGGCTTGTTTGACTTTGCATAACACTGTCTGCCTTCATCCATGTTAGAATATGTATCAGCAGTTCATTCTTTTTATGCCTGAATGATTTCACATTGTATTATGTATCACATTTTCTTTATCCATTCATCTGTTAAATTTCTAGAAATTTAGCTTGTCTCCAAATTTGAATATTGTAAATAATTCTGCTATGAACATATATACAGGCATGTCTTTGAATCCATGTTTTTAGTTCTTCCGGTGCATATAAATACCTAGAAATAGAATTGCTGGAATTATATGATATTCTTTTTTTATTTTTTCACATTACATTCCATTCTCCTTCCTCCTCCCACAATTCTTCCCCTTCCCCCTCCAATTCTCCTCTGAGCAGGGTGTGTGGGGGCCTCTTGAGATCCCTGACCCTACACTTCAAGTCTCTGTGAAAGTCTCACTGAGGCCAGACTAAGGCAGCCCAGCTAGAAGAACCTATCGCTTGTACAGGCAACAGCTTTTGGGATAGCCTTTGCTCCAGTTGTTCAGGACCCACATAAAGACCTAGTGGCACATCTGCTACATATGTGCAGGGAGGCCTGGGTCCAGCCTGTGTATGTTCTTTGGTTGGTGGTTCAGTCTCTGAGAGCCCCAAGGGTCCAGGTTAGTTGACTCTATTGGTCTTCCTGTGGAGTTCCTATCTTCTTACGGGCCTACAATCCTTCCTCCTATTCTTCCCTAAGAGTCCCCAAGCTCAATCCACTGTTTGGGTGTGGGTGTCTGTATCTGTCTGAGTCAGCTGCCGGGTGGAGCCTCATAGAGGACAGCCATGCTAGACTCCTGTCTGCAAGCATAACAGAGTATCATTAATAGTGTCAGGGATTGGTGCTTGCCCATGGGATAGGTCTTAAGTTATTGGTTGGCCTTTCCCTCGATCTCTGCTCCATTCCCTGCCCTTGCATTTCTTGTAGACAGGATAGATTTCAGGCCAAAAGTTTTGTGGGTAAGGGAGTCCTTATTGCTTCACTGGGGTTTCTCCTTGGCTACAGGAAGTGGCCTTCAGGTTCCATAACCCAATACTCTGGGGTCACAGCTAAGGACACCCCTATTTATTCTTGGGTACCTTCCTATCCCAGGTCTCTGTCTCTTCCTGGAGATGTCCCCTACCTCCCCACTCCTGTCAGTTGCAGATTTTAAATAAATGGTATTCTTATGTGTAAGTTTTTGAGAAGCAGCCAAACCGTTTTCCATAGTGTGTGTTCAATTTCACACATCCCATGAGCCATGTATGAAGATTCTAGTTTCTCCACAGCCTTACCAACATTTGTTCACTTCTTAATTTTTGTTTAATTTTTAAATAAGTACACAGTTATTTTTAAATGTTGTATGCATGAGCGCATGCGTGCTCATGATGACACATGCATCTGTGCCATGGTGTATATGTGGGGGTCAGAGGACGACTTCCATGAGGTAGTTTTCTCCTACTTTGTGGATTGCAGGGATCAAACTCGTGATCAGACTTTCCCCAGGTACCCTAATCCTTTGCGTTCTGTTTTGTTCAGAGCTGCACAAATATATAGGAAGTGGTACTCTCGTGAGTTTAGCGCCTCAATTCTCTCTATGACTAAGGATTTCAGCATCTTTTCTTGTACATATGGGGCACATGTATGTCTCTGGAGAATTGTCTATTCAAGTACTTTGCTCTTGATTTTTAGTGGAATAAAGTTATCATTAATATGACTTTGTTCTTACAGTTTAAGCTTTTTAATCCACTTAGAATTCATGTGGAGGGTAAAATAATGATTGAGCATATATTTTACAAACGATTAACCATTTATCACACATCATTTAACAAATCTTGCTAATATGAAATCTTCGTATCATTTTAATCATGAAGTTGGATACACACCCACACATATCCACTTGAAAATATTATGTTAATGTGTCTATTGAACATATCTGTAGTGCCATACAGAATTTTCACATAGTTAGAAAAAACTTGATTCTCTGGGTAGTCAGGGTTTCCCATATTGATTTCAAAGACAAGAATTACTACACTGTATTATTTTGTAGATTGAACTGTGCTGCAGTTACAAAGCAGCTCTCAAGTCATAGTGACTGAGCACAATTACAGCTTCTTTCTTCCTCAAGTGTTGTGCAATCAGTCAGCAACTCCCTTCTCATGAACCCGGCTTGCTTCCTTCTTGTTGCTAACGCAGCAGGAGCAAACGGCTTCTAGAGTTGTGAAGGCAAAGAAAGAAATGGAGGACAAATTTGTTTTTATTTACTTTAGACAGGAAATGATGTGTCCCTCCAACTCATATTCCTAGTTGCCAGAACTGTTAACATGATACCAGTAAACTAAAGAGACCAAGATAATTTCCCTTCCCCTGTGACCAAGAATAAGAAGCACTGGGAACACATGGGGTTTCCTTTATCACATCTACATTATACATGTATTTTCCTAAAACAATGTGATTCTAACAACTTCATGCAAATTTACAAAAGTTCATTTTATATAAATAAAATCCTACAGACTTTTCCTAAAAGACTTCTTTGACATAATTAATATCTTATTTTTTATAATAGGAGGGTTTTTCTTTAATAAAAAAACCTAATGCTGATATATTGGTAGCTTCTGTATATTAGCCACCATTCAAACTTAGTGTCTATTTAATCTCTTGAGGCAGCCTATGATACACACACACACACACACACACACACACACACACACACACACACACTAGATATGGAAATTCAAAGGTAACTTGTCACTTACTCAAAGTAGAACATAACTGACGAAGTCAGCTAGAGAGAACTCTTCAGTTTTATGGTATAGAGGATATGTAAATCAATTTTAAAAGTCACTATGCAGTGATAGCACAGATTTGTTTCAGTTAGCATCAAATATAAAGTTCTTAGGAATTTTTCAAACTATCTGGATTAATGGGCTTCACACTTAAAGAAGGTAATTATATATTATTAGCAATTACTGGCACATATTCATTATCACAAATTTGATTCATTCATTAGGGGTGTGTGTGTGCTGTGTGTGTGTGTGTGCAATATCTATATGTGTGTGTCTGTGTGTGTGTGTGTCTGTATGTGTGTGTGTCTGTGTGTGTGTGTGTGTGTGTGTGCGTGTGTGTGTAGCAGAGGAAGATATTGAGATATTTTGAAGCTTGAGCTTTTCTATATCCCATTTAAGGCTCATTTGATTCTCTTAAGCATGATGTGTGCTTTCATTAAACAAAAACAAAGCAAAACAAAAAAAAGCCAAAAATGAAACAAAAACAAATGAAGTCCCTGGACTTTAGCACAGTATCTGGAGCGTGAGAAGTGAAAAGTACAGACCATGATGCCATATGTGTGGATGAAATCACCATGGAATTTTGATTGTTACTTCTCAATGCTTTTATTATTTTGCATTTAAAACAATTGTCACTGAACTCTGTCATCCATTTAGCTTAGTAGTAGTTGCCTAATGTTTTGATAGTTTCCTTAAAACTTGAGAGCCACAAACTGGAAGAGAGCAAAGCACTGGAAAATATCATCCTGAGTGAGGTAACCCAATCACAGAAAAACACACATGGTATGCACTCATTGATAAGTGGCTATTAGCCCAAATGCTTGAATTACCCTAGATGCCTAGAACAAATGAAACTCAAGACGGATGATCAAAATGTGAATGCTTCACTCCTTCTTTAAAAGGGGAGCAAGAATATCCTTGGCAGGGAATAGGGAGGCAAAGATTAAAACAGAGACAGAAGGAACACCCATTCACAGCCTGCCTCACATGTGGCCCATGCATATACAGCCATCCAATTAGACAAGATGGATGAAGCAAAGAAGTGCAGGCCGACAGGAGCCGGATGTAGATCTCTCCTGAGAGACACAGCCAGAATACAGCAAATACAGAGGCGAATGCCAGCAGCAAACCACTGAAGTGAGAACAGGACCCCCATTAAAGGAATCAGAGAAAGGACTGAAAGAGCTTGAAGGGGCTCGAGACACCATATGTACAACAATGCCAAGCAACCAGAGCTTCCAGGGACTAAGCCACTACCTAAAGACTATACATGGACTGACCCTGGACTCTGACCTCATAGGTAGCAATGAATATCCTAGTAAGAGCACCAGTGGAAGAGGAAGCCCTGGGTCCTGCTAAGACTGAACTGATGAACATGATTGTTGGGGGAGGGTGGCAATGGGGAGGGATGGGAGGAACAACCCAGCCATATAGAAGGGAGGGGAGGGTTAAGGGAGATATTGGCCTGGAAACGGAAGGGAATAACAATCGAAGTGTAAATAAGAAATACTCAAGTTAATAAAGATGGCGAAAAAAGAAACAAAGCAAATGATTTCTCTTAAACTTTTCAAATTGGCTCTGTGCCACAATACATTATCATGTAACCAGGCCACTTGTTATGCTGTAGTGGCCTTTACTTCCTCCTGCAATCTGTCTGCCACAGTGGATGATCATAGTCTTCGGAGGCTGTCTCAGGCCATGTGGCAAACCCTTGGGTGTGTGTAGGGTTGTCTTACACAGGATCATTTAAAGGAATTTGTTCCCTTATATATCTCATTTCTCAACTTCCTACTTAACCCTGGATTTTTCAGTCTGTGCTCGTTCTAACTGCGCCCTTCCTTGTAATATTTTATGTTACATGCTTTAAGAAAAAACCTCCATTGGGAGGGCACCCTGCTATGAGATCAAACAAAACTTTGGGTGGGCAGCGAAAAAAGCTATGTCAGTCATTCTGAAATGGCTGTCAGGTAGAGCAAAAACACAGTGGTATCCATCAGGATAAATCCTGCATTGGTCCCTTTAGTCTAGCAAACTCAACCAGGGATAGGAACTGCTCTGCTTACGGATGAGTCATCAGAGTGTGAGTGGTAGGAAACAGGCAGTTTAACGTTCCCAAGACAACAATTTCTTTCTTCATGTGTATTTGTCCTGATAGTTCTAAATATTTGTCTAAGTTCTGCAATGGTATATATATTTACTATGCCCTTTTTATAAAAGTTCACGAGAATATGCAAAAGCTATGTTAGTTCTAAAAATACACCTTGAAAAGAATACCTAATAACAAGCATATTTAAAATCCAAGATGTTTGTGACCTTTAAAATATGTAGATTTACTTTACTTCACAAAAAAAGAGAGAGAGAAAGAAAACCAAATACTCTCAAGAGATGTGTAGAAGAACATTGGTGACTGTATATATAGGCATGTTTTCTGTCTGGAGAAATTTGGTAAATGCATGCGATGAATTAAAACAATTAAGGATGCCCTTAATATTGTAAGGGAAAAATCATCAGTGTGATTCTAAATCCTGGTAAATATTTAACTTTTTTTTTACAATACTTACCATCTCTTTTTGCACTTTTAGGTGACATTGTAAAGGCAGCAGCTGACCTGGATAGAGTCCACATCATCGGTATCTTGGATATCTGTAATTTGGGTAACAATAAAGTGGAAGTCTGTTTGCAGAAAATTTATACTCCAGATAAGGTTCTTAAAGATTAGTAGGCAAAACAATTACAGGTTCTAATTAGTATACTGCTTTAAAGAGAACCTATTATTTTCTTGTTATTTTCATCAGAATATTACATGACCTTGAAAGTTAAGTGGTTTTCAGTTCATCTTGTATTTAGCACTCACATCTCATATCAGATTCATTATTGAAAAAAAGTCCAGTCAATTTTATGTGTCAAAAATTACTTCACTTGTATGTGACTGTTATCTTAACTTGTAACAATTTATGTTTGGAATAAATTCTTTGGCAAAGTGTACTTTTATTCCAATGTCTCTGTACAAGGTACCTTGGCTTATACAATTTAGCAGCTTTCTGATTTCATTCACATACAGTGATAAATCTTACATTGAAAATTCAAAGACTGAGGTATCATTCTTCTAAAGTGACCACCCACATTTCTTATAAGCAGGGTAGTACCTGTCACGTTCACATACATGGATCGTAACGAACCAATTATCCCTGGTCTCTGCATTTGCCATTAAGTAAATATGCCAAACTGCCATAGAAATTTTTCAGCCCTTTATTGTGATTTCCAATGCCTTGAAGTTTTGAGTGTTTTGGCCAGTGTGTAGTGTTAAATTTAGAGGCTACAATATATCTACATTCGTACTGGGTTCGTTGGTAATTTCAGTATATGTAATGTGATTTTAGACTGTGAAATTTCATCTCACATTAATATATCTGAAGTGCTTGTATTAAAAGTAGAGAAAAGTAACTAAGGGAATTTGTCTCAGTCTGGTTTTCTACTACACTGTGTTTCAAAGGTAAATAAGTGGTCACTCTACATTTGTGAAGACCTGTGTCTGATACCCATGTGACTAGCTAAATGAACCAAAACAACTGTCAAGATGAATTTGATTGTAGTTGAGGTATAAGGAAATCTATGAGGAAACAAGCTTTCCTTAGAACCCTATAATTCTGTGATGTCATGTGCTATTGCCGTTTTAATGTGCTGGGAAGCTTAGGAACTTAAAGGTGCACTGTGTATAAAAGTGTTCAGTTTTCTTGATAACTGTATGGAATAGTTAATTAGAACTGTTAATTTTTGTGTTACTAGTTTCAGAGTGTTATTAAATATGTTAAGATGCAGTAACTCTTTTGGTCTCCTCTCTCATTTTGAACATAGTTCGTGTGTGTCCTCTATATCGAAGGGCTGTGTATGTACTTGAAAGCGACCCAAGGTGATTTTCACATGCAGGTTTGAATACTGTGGTGTTCAAATGGAATTTGGTGATTTTGGGTTAACTTATTACAATTTCAAAAGGGCAGTTTGATGTTAGAGCTGCGTCCATAATGGAAAAATGTTAGAAAAACTGTACAAAAGTATGATTTCTGTTCTTATATTTAATGGAAAATAACTTTTCCAATTTTTTCAGCTTTTTTCTTTTTAATTTTATTTTTTTACTTATTCAGTTTACATCACGCTCAGTGCCCTCCTCCTAGTCACCCTCTCTCACAACCCTTCTCCTATCCTCCCTCCCCTTCTCCTCTGAGCAGGTACCCCCCACAAGCAAGTTAAACAACTTCTCTTAGAAAATTATATAACAAAGGCTAGAACTGGAGAAGTCACTCTGTGGCTGAGAACAATTGTGACTCTTGCAGAAGTCCTGGGTTTGAGTCCCAGCACCCACATGTTGAATCACAACCCTCTGTAAATGTAGTTCCAGGGTATCTACCCCCATTTTCTGAACTCTGTAGTACTAGGCACGAATGCGGTACACATACATATATGTGGGCAAACACCAATACGCATTAAAAGGCATAATTTTTTTTTTCGGAGCTGGGGACCGAACCCAGGGCCTTGCGCTTTCTAGGCAAGCGCTCTACCGCTGAGCTAAATCCCCAACCCCTAAAAGGCATAATTTTTAACTAAGAAATTTATATTCTAGTAATGCATCTGTTTAAATTCAGAGTTAAACATCCGTGTCCACACTTCTGGTTGTTGCAGAAGGCACATATTTACTGTGGCTGTTTCCCAAGTAGAGTAGCAAACTGCCATCGGGAGAATATTAATTTCAAATATACTAACATGAGGCCATCTTCCAAGAAACAAGTCAGTGGATAAATGACAAAATAGTATGTATTTTAGGACCACCGTCTCACCAAAATTTCTAATTTTGAATTGCACATGAGACAGAAACATTAAAATACGTGGGTACGATATTAAAGTGCCGATTTGAAAACATGCTGTCTGACAGGGGTGGAAGACAAAAGAGGGGCAGCAAGCAAAATCTAAAAACATTAAACACATGTATAAAGGTGTCAAAGAAATTTTTTGATTAAAATTTTAAACTAAAAAAAAAAAAAAAAGAAAAACATGCTGTCTGCCAAATATATATTTATACTTTATTTTCATTTTTGAATTATATAGGGGGTAGGAGGTATGGCACATGTTCATAAAGGAACTGCACGTGTTGAGTCCAGAAGGGAGCATCAGATTTCCTAGGTTGGAGTCAGAGAGTGAAGTGTGTGTGCTGGGAAACATGCTTAGGCCGCTCTAAGAGCAGTGCTCACTCTTCATGTCAAGATAGCTCTCCAGCCTTCTACCAAATACACATTTTTTTAACTTTTTGTTGGACTGGTCCTAATTCATTTTGCTCATATTTAGAAAAGGGTTTGAAAGAGCTTTGAAATTCATAATTGGTGAATATTTCTTATTAACTAACAAGTATAACCAATTCTTATCTCTCCTTTTATATTAATTTTCAGTTTAGCATACAAAGTCATGGGTTTCCCTGTGACATTGTCTCCTTTGTTCTCACCCGTTCCCCTCCCCCACTGCTCTTCCTTGTTCCTCCTGCTTACCTTCCTGGTAATCCCTTAGCATTGTCTCCTCTTCTTATGGCCTCCATTACTCCTCAACTCCTTACCTCCCCTAAGATCTCGTCTTACCTTCTCATGATTCCCCTTCAGTTTCGTGACCTACACACCTACACATAAGCACACACAAACACACACACACACACACACACACACACACAGACAAACAATTTTAAATATAGTTTATGCATGCAAGAATAATCATGATATTTTTCTGTATCTAGTATATTTTGTTTAATAATAAATTCCAGTTGATATTCATTTCCCTGAAAGTGTCATAATTTCATTTTTCTCCATGGCTGTGTAAAATTTGTTTTATGTACCATATTTTCATTATTCATCAACCTGGGTACTATGAAAAGTGCACATTAAGCCTAGCTGTATGAGTATCTTTTGGTATGAGGATTTAAAATACTTTGGGTGTATATGCTACAGTGGTATATCTGGGTCATGATCATTCTATTTTTATTGCTTTGAGAAGGCTCCATACTTATTTCCATACTGGCCACACAAGTTTTACATTCTTACACATATAAGCTTCCACTTATTTTACATCCTTGCCAGTATTCATTGTCATTTGTCTTCTTGATGGTAGCCATTATGGTTGGGAGAGCAGGAATCTCCCAATAGTTTTAATTTACATTTTCTCGATGGCTAAGGTGGGTCAAAATTTTTTGAGCATTTATTTGCCATTTCTCTTTCTCATTTTGAGAACTGTCTATCCGGCTCATTAACTAATGCATTGGTTGATTGATTGGGCCTTTTGGTGTTTAATGGTCAGTTCTTTATTTATCTTAAATACTGATACTCTGTTAGATGTGTAGTTAGCAGAGATATTCTTTCATCCGTAGGTTGTCATTTGTTTTTGTTTGCTTTGTATGCCTATTTTTCTGAAGTCATTTTGTGATTTGTAGTTTGCTGGTTTACTGGTTGTTGTTTAGAATGCATTGACTGTTTCTTCTTTCTCTCATAAGCATGAGTACCAAAGATTATGTAGATGAATTGATGAGAGGTGATATGCATATTAACTAGAATTTCTTGTTTCAGTGATGAGCTGGTTTCAGTAAAGCACATTTAGGGAAAATGTTTGAAAATAGGTTAAAAATTACATTTAGGGCCTGTGTGATTGTTTTGGTGATTTGAGATTATATTCGAGTTTGTGAGTCTACACAAAGAGAGAGAAAGAACCCACTAAGAGAAAAATATATGTCATTCATATATATATATATATATTATATATGTGTATATAATATATATCGTACATATATATATATTACCTCTAGCCTGAACTTATTTTTTTTAATTAGATATATTTCTTTTCTTTACTTACATTTCAAATGTTTTTCCCGTTTCCTGTCCATAAGCCCCCCATCCCCTCTCCCTCCCCCATACGGGCATTCCCCCCATCCATCCCCCTTACTGCCCCCCATATTCCCCTGCATTGGGGGGTCCAGACTTGGCAGGACCAAGGGTTTCCCCTTCCTCTGGTGCCCCAACAAGGCTATTCTCTGCTACATACGCAGTTGGAGCCCTGGGTCAGTCCATGTATAGTCTTTGGGTAGTGGTTTAGTCCCTGGAAGCTCTGGTTGCTTGGCATTGTTGTTCTTATCAGGTTGCAACTTCCTTCAACTCTTTCAATTCTTCCTCTAAATTCCCCCAAGGGGGTCCTGTTCTCAGTTCAGTGATTTGCTGCTCTAGTATTGATCTCTGTATTGGACATGCTCTGGATGTGTCTCTCAGGAGAGATCTATATCCAGTCCCTTTCTGCATGCATTTTCTAGCTTCATCAATCTTATCTAGTTTTGGTGGCTGTGTGTGTGTGTGTGTGTGTGTGTGTGTGTGTGTGTGTGTGTGTGTGTGTGTGTGTGTGTGTGTGGGTTGGTTCTGAATGGCCGTACCTTCAGTCGCTGCTCTAAACTTTGCTTCCATATCCCCTACTATGGATATTTTCCCCCTTCTAAGAAGGAGTGGGAGCATCCACATATTGGTCATCCTTCTTCTTGAGCTTCCTGTTGTCTGTGGATTGCATCTTGGGTAATTCAAACTTTTTGGCTAATATCCACTTATCAATGAGTGCATACAAAGTGTGTTTTTCTGTGATTGGGTTACCTCACTCAGGATGATATTTTCTAGTTCATTCATTTGCCTATGAATTTCATGAAGTCATTGTTTTTGATAGCTGAGTAATATTCCATTGTGTAGATGTACCACATTTTCTGTATCCATTCCTCTGTTGAAGGGCATCTGGGTTCTTTTCAGCTTATGGCTATTATAATTAAGGCTGCTATGAACATAGTAGAGCACGTGTCTTTTTTATATGTTGGGGCATCTTTTGGGTATATGCCCAGGAGTGGTATAGCTGGGTCCTCAGGTAGTGCAATGTCCAATTTTCTGAGGAACCTCCAGACTGATTTCCAGAATGGTTGTACCAGTCTGCAATCCCACCAACAATGGAGGAGTGTTCTTCTTTCTCCACATCCTTGCCAGCATCTGCTGTCACCTGAGTGACAAAACAATCTCAGGGTTGTTTTGATTTGCATTTCCCTGATGACTAAGGATTTTGAACATTTCTTTAGGTGCTTTTTGGTCATTTGGTAATCCTTAGCTGAGATTTTTTTTTAGCTCTGTACCCCATTTTTTAATAGGGTGATTTGGCTCTCTGGAGTCTAACTTCTTGAGTTCTTTGTATATTTTGGATATTAGCCCTCGATCAGATGTCTAATTGGTAAAAAGATCTTTTCCCAATCTGTTGGTTGCCGTTTTGTCCTAATGACAGTGTCTTTTGCCTTACAGAAGCTTTGCAGTTTTATGAGGTTCCATTTGTCGATTCTTGATCTTAGAACATAAGCCATTGGTGTTTTGTTCAGGAAATTTTCCCCAGTGCCCATGTGTTCAAGATTCTTCCCCACTTTTTCTTCTATTAGTTTGAGTGTATCTGGTTTGATGTGGAGGTCCTTGATCCACTTGGACTTAAGCTTTGTACAGGGTGATAAGAATGGATCGATCTGCATTCTTCTATAGCCTGAACTTTCTATTTGCCTTTATATTCTGTCTCTCCGTCTCTCTGTCCTTGCCCCCACCCCACTTCTGTGTGTATGTTTGTGTATAAGCAGCTTTACTATCTTGGGGAAATCTAAAACAAGTTGACCTCAGTTTCCTTATTTGTAACATTTGCAAACTAACGAGCCCTTCAAGTTCTGTGAGTCCTTTGGTTTGTTATTATGATTATTGGAATGCTAAAAATGTCTTAGTTTATATCCATAAGTTTCTGAAAATGTGCTTTTCTGTTAAGAATATCTTATGTTCTTTATTAAAATATCAGGTATAATAGCTCACTATAATGAAAAATAAGCATAAAATCTTTTAATAATACTTGTTTTATTGAAATAGTATAAACATAACACATTTACATACATACATACATACATATATACATACATACATGCATGCATAGTATTGGTAAAAATTGTAATTTTTAGTAAGTTCCACCCCCATGATTGACACTTACCCTTTCGACTACTTTTGCTTCAACCTACCTTCTTTCTAAGAAGCCCCCCTTCGACTTTCATGACTTATTTTGGATGTGACACACTGACTGCACATTGTTCAAATGAGCATGGATGGGGGAGATTCACTGGAACATGTGTTACTTTTCGGTACTGAACAGCCACGGTGGGGGTAGAACCTCACGTTCTGCCCTCTTGATGAAATGTTGACAACCTAAGCCTTCTTTCTCCAGAGAAATTTAACCTAAGAGTTTAGTGACATTGACCTCAGTGCAGCAGCACTAATACAAGATGCTATGGGAGAGCTGTAGGTTTGAAGGCACACAATAGTGTGACTTGTCCAGAACCAAAATGTGGGTTGAAAGTATTTTAAGATCATCAAAATTGGCCTTCTCTATTTTGCTAGTTTTTCCTGAATCGATGTTTAAAATGATTTTATGAGTCTTCCTGGTAGAGAAGTTGTAATTAACTTTCTGGAAGGTTATTAGGGTGCATGTTAAATGCTGATGTTTAATTTACCACTAAATAATTGGCCATCAGAAAATTAGTTTGGGACAATAACACAATAACACTAATAATTTTTTGGTCTCATCATTTCCTCTGTCCTTACACCAAAATGGTAGTATCCAAAGAAAAACTATGAACAGCCTGTGTTTACATAGAACTTAAGACATGAGACATTGACATTTTTGTGAGATTTTAGCTATTAATATTTTTATTATTTAAGAAAATAATTAATAACTATAAAGAAAAGACAAAAAATAAGATGAAGCACTTTCATTACACCCACCAACAGTATTTCCTCCTTCCTGTTGGGCTTCCCCTGAATTCCCCCCAGTCTTCCTTAGTCCTTGCCTAGGACTTTGGACTGCCAGTGTGACTGCTTTCCTTTTGATCTGGTAGCTTTCTGCTTCCTCCAACAGCCTGATACCTCTTTGTATAGATTGCTAACCCTTGAGCCCATGAGACTCCTGATACTTGTTTGTCTTATCTGTTCCTCTATTCCTTCTGCAGCCCTGAGCACACACTGTAATCTCCCCACCCCAGCAAGTTGTGCAGACCCTTTGACCTTCTAGCAATTGCTGCCAGTGTCTACTCTAGTCCCAATTTAAAACTGTGAAACAAAGAAGGCAGTGGAATAAAGTTGCTATACCTTTGTAGGGAAAATGTAAAAGCTTTTCATGTTTAAAAGTAAGGCTTGACTAGATCTTTCCAGAGTATAAAACCTAAAGAGAAATAATTGTAGATAACAATGAACAAATATTTGGTTGTCTACTGTGGGCAAGGAACTAAAAGATCGCGAACTACTGAAGTATGTTTACTTGTAATGAGTAAACGAGGTAACCGAAGTCATTCCTTGGGGAACCTCCTTAGAAAATAATTCGCAAAGAAAATTGGAGAGGTAAGGGTAGCAAAAGCCTTTTTACTAGGGACATAGCAATTAAAAGTAGGGATTTTAACTTATTCCCAGCTCAACTGGTTGATAGCGTATTTCACCCGAGCTTGGAAAACCAGTTTTGTGTTTTAAATATTCGGAGAGAGAGGTGACTTTCAGCCTTGTCACGTGGGATTCCCAAGAGTCCTGTTCCTCATTCCAATCCACTCCGTGTTTATGAAAGTGCATTAGCTGGAACAGAAGAAAAAAAAAATTCACTGCAGGAAGTCATCCAATCCTGATAGACTGATATGTAGGGAAAAGTTGATAAATGTTGCTTTTTTTATTACTAACGTAGTCTGGTTAAGGGGTGTGTGTGTGTGTGTGTGTGTGTGTGTGTGTGTGTGTGTGTGTGTGTGTGTGTGCGTGTGTGTGTGTACTGTTGGAGGAGGGACCAACAGAAGGGAATGTAGATAAAGTGAAAAGGAGCCGATGCATTCAGAGCTTATGTTGCGGGAGGTGAGATCAGTTACCTGCCTGCAACTGAAATTTCAACCTTCTGTTTAGAAGGGACATGAGTGGACAATGGTGACTGATAGTTGGAAGTATCTGCAGACATCTTAAGTTTTATGAACAAATGAACAAGCAATGAATCAGAAGACTAAGTACAGTTTTCTTCAGCTCCTGGTAATTTTTACCTTTTTACTTCGAAGTACAGCGTCGTTCTCGATGAACGCCTATGTGACTGTGACTTACTTCAATGAAAGCAGCAACTACACCGAGACGGAAACGTGTGAGTGTGGTGTCTATGGATTAGCCTCGCCAGTGGATAATGCTATGGGAGTGGTGGGCATCCCTAGGAATGGTAACCACCAAGCTTGTGACTACAACACTGAGTTTACCAACACTGATAAGCCTTGGATTGCCCTGATAGAAAGAGGCAATTGCACGTTTTCTGAAAAAATTCAAGCAGCAAGTAGAAGTAACGCCGATGCTGTTGTGATTTACAATTCTCCAGAGACAGGCAACCAGACGATACAGATGGCAAATTTTGGTAAGTAATGATTGATTCCCTAAGAGAATTAATGTTTTGTTTGACTTAAAATTGTATTCCCATCTACAATTACTGTATGATCTGGCAAAGAATTTAAGTCTTATAATCTTACATTAAGTTGCCTTCTCCTGGCACTATTTGCAGTTATTTTATTCTTAGTCAATATTTTTAATTTGTCCGAAGGACAGGAACAACTAACGAAGTGATTCTTGACTTCAGGTTTGCATAGTTTTATTGGTTTCTTCAACATGCGTTATATAGCAGCTTTTAAATACTGTGCCTTTACCTCCATCAGCATCAAAACAGCATTTTCATTTCGGTGCTATTTAAAATTTCTCAGTTTGATTCATTGGCTCCTGAAAATTGGTCATATATGTTCCCATGAACCTGTAAAACCGATCCATTAGTGCTCTTAGATAACAGCAAATGAGCTCGTGAGACTTACAGGAAGCAGAATCTATCTGTGCCGAATGCATGAAGATTTGGGTCTATCTAAGGGAAGACATGCAAATGATTCTATAAGAAACGTTACCTGTTAAAAAGCCCACATGAGAATATGTCATCTCAACAGTAAAGATTTCCCTTGGAAAGGTTTCCTAAGGAGTTCTTCGGTAAACTAAATCATCTTTCTACCTTCTTAACTGTTCAAGGGAAGTTAGTTCTGAGAAGTCTTCCTTGCATTTTGGAGAAAAGAAAAAAATGAACCCCACTTTGAAAGTAAATGAAGAGCTGTAAGCAAATGCATCGAGTATTTTGGTGTTTGTCATGCAAACCAATTTAATCAGATGTCAGAATCGTTAAAAGAAAACAATACAGCCTGGGTTACTCATAGGAGAGTTATACACCTGAAACATGGCAGTTTACTGACACTGTTTGGCAGTCAAGCTGGCTCCTTTCTCTTGCTATGGAGAAATAGGATGCAGTTGCCCTTCAGCAGCGCCAAATTATTTAAAACACAGCGACACTCTGCTGCTTTTTAAATTATGTCCTGGGCATTGCTAGGGCTTCAGGCGAGCACATTTCTTTTTCAAGCTAAAACAATTTTATTAGCCTCCTGTGACTGTTCTTAATTTTGCCCAGTCCTTTGCTTTTTGTAGAAATAAATTAACACAATCTTCTGGTGATGATTAGAGATTAAAATTAGTCAGGAAAACAAAACAGAAGCAAACAGAACATGGCTTCCTTTTAATCGAAGCTTAGAGGTCCTGGGTACTCAAGTTTCTTTGGTTGTACACAGTCATAGTCTGCTTATTGACACTCCTGTGTTTTTAAAATACAGTGTCTAATTACATAGTAGTCCTGTTCTCAAACTTTTCTTTGCAAGTGTCCACTAGGGATAAACATTGTATGAAATATGAGTGCCCCATTGCTGAATTTAAAATATTTACTGAGGGTCACTCACAGTAAATCTCTTTGAAAGGCATGTAGATCATGTGAACATGTGGCTCTGAATAGATGTTTTAACAGGAAGCAGTTATACTTATATGACCAGCAACATTTACTTAAAGGTTCATCATTAGCCCTGTTTTGAAATTAAGCAATGATCCAAGTAACATGCATTATACACACCTGACATCGGAACTGCTTGGGAGGCTGGGGCTGAAGAATAGGGAATTTGCAGACATTATAGGAAATATAGTGAGATACCCACCTCAAATAAATAAAATAAGCACACTGAAAAAAGTAAGTGTAGAAGTCAGGTGCACTGATACATGGTTATAATTCCAGTAGGTGGGATGCTGAGGCAGAAGGATCCTAAGTTCAAAGCCAACCTGAACAACAAAGTGAAATCCTGTCTCCAAAATGAAGGACAGGAAAGAAGAGAGAAGACAGGGATAGGAGATGACAGGGAGAAGGAGTGAGGAATAGAGGGGGAAAAATCAGTGAATTAAGTGAGGCAGGTAGAGGACAATGCTACAGTTAGATGTGAGTTGGAAATTCTAGATATCGGTTTATTGCACAGTGGGACTTTAGATAATAAGGTACTGTAAACTCTATGAAAAGAAAGAAGGGGTTTTTTTTTTTTAAGGTTTCACCATAAGGAAATGGTCAATGTTTGAGGAGTTAGAGATTTACCCATATATCATAAATCATCGTATTAATATGTCCAACTTTTGTGCTTTTATATCAACTTAAATAGAAACGATAGCGAAGTCATGACGGTAATAGTTTACGTTTATTGGCACATAACAATACACCTTTATTTCTTTCAACAAAAATGTTTTAACAATGAATGATGTCAACTGTAAATGATTAAACCTGTAGCTTCACTTTTGCCGTTACTCGTATCGTCACTACCAACTAGTCTAGCGTTGGATTCCTTCCTTCCTGGAAATGGCCCTCACATAGAAACTGTTTTCAATACAGTTGATAAATATAACACAGAGTGGTTACTTTACTACATAAGGAAAAGTGAGTTAGTACTTACTGCCTTTTCCTTAGTGTTTCATTCTATTTTCTTTGCCATAAAGGATTAAGGAACAATTTACCTTCCCACAAAGCATATGGGTTTACTTTCCACCATGCCGTGCTTTGTCCAAGCTGGAGGACATTTTATAAAATCACTCTAGTCTTTGTGACCTGTGAACCAGACCACTCGCTCCTCTCTGGTTCCTCCCTTCCTTTCCTTCAGCCCTAGTTTCTCACCGGGCCTACCTAGCCCTTCTTCTTAAATGCTATATGGGAGGGTCTGGAGGGAAGGAAATAAAGGGAGAAATTGTGTAATTATATTATAATCTCAAAATTAAAATTAAAAAGGCCGGTAATTAACAATGTTGAGTTTATCAATCAGTGCAGCCAAAACCAAACTCACACTGTTAGAAACCACAGGATGTCTCAGTAAGACTAGGTAGGCTTTAGGTAACTAAAGGAAGTAGGGCATTGACTAACCATCTAATCTGGTTTGAAACTATGTCAATTCCCAGGATGTTGGGCTTTCAGTGCTAAAACCAGGAAACTCCTGGGCAAACCAAGAAATATTGACGCTGATAGCTGGGTTTATTTTGGATTCATATGCTATCAAAAAATCAGGGAAAGCGTTTGATGGTCTCTAAGTAAATTCTTCCTTTATAATGGCAAAGAGCAGTCAGAGGCTAAAACCATCGTTCATGGAAAAGCAATAGTTATTCACATTAACTAGATAGGGGGCTACTTGGCCATTGTTGTGGCTTTGACACTACTAACATTTTCCCTGTATTCATACATGGTCACAACAGATTGCTTCTGCCTTCATGCATCATGGTCTCAGAAGGACCTTCTCCGTTGCTCATATTCTATAAAATCATTTATCTTGAACAAGAAAAAGCAAGGTCAAACTGCTACTAGCATCCAAATTGTGGACAATAGGGGGCACTTATTTCTTTCCCAATGACAATCCATTTTGTGCATACCCATACAGTTGTGTAAATATGTTCTATGTCCCCAAAGTCCTTGTATATTTCTGTGCCTCCATGACCAATAGAGGCTGCCTCCAAGGTTGCAATAAACCTACAGGGTTTTACTGCACTCCTTGATCATCATAGTTTTGTGATATATGAGCCAAATACCCTTATTTCTGTGCCCTGGCTATTTTATGGCCTTCACCTGGCATTTTTCTGTTAAGTGCTAGTTAAGTTACAGCTAGAGAGAGTTGTTTTATTATTGTTGTTATTATTATTATTATTATTATTATTATACTTACTCATCCTTAAAGATAAATGTCTAATGTAGTCTCCCAAGTCACTGAGTGTTTGACTTGTTATTTTTTTATTTTATTTTAAACACCTTGAGTATGTCATACATGAGTACTGAATTCACATCATTTTTGCCCCATACTGTCCTCTAATTCCTCCCATGTCTTCTTCCCCCTATTTCCTCTCAACTTTATGGCCTCTTCTTCTATTATAATTTTTATGCATCTATATACACATGCATAAAAAATCACAATCTGCTGAGTTCATTGACTGTACTCATACGTATTTGAGTTTAGGGTCTATTATCTAAACCCATCCAGGAGCTCATCCATGGATAACTGATTCTCCCTTTCTTGGTAGGAATTAATTGCCTACAACTCTTGATCTTGGGGTCAAGCCTTGTGAGATTTTGATCACCCATGTTTGCACATAGTTGGTACAGCCATTGTACAGGTTTTGTTTAGGGAGCCATACTGTTTTCTTGTGTGCAACTTTTTTTTTTTTTTTTTTTTTTTTGGTTCTTTTTTCCGGAGCTGGGGACCGAACCAGGGCCTTGCGCTTCCTAGGCAAGCGCTCACCACTGAGCTAAATCCCCAACCCCTTTGTGTGCAACTTCTTGTTATCAATGGAAAACATTTTTGAGACATTAGAAATAGGTTTACTGAGCACCAGTGGAAGGGGAAGCCCTTGGCCCTGCTAAGACTGAACCCCAGTGAACGTGATTGTTGGGGGGGGTGGTAATGGGGGAGGATGGGGGGGGGAAGCCCATATAGAAGGGGGGGGAAGGATTAGGGGGATATTGGCCCGAAACCAAGAAAGGGAATAACATTAGAAATGTAAATAAGAAATACTCAAGTTAATAAAAAAAAAAAAAAAGAAATAGGTTTACTTAAGGGCTCACCTTTGTTTTAACTTTTTTTTTTTGCAAGATTATAATATAATTACAAAATTTCTCTCTTTCCTTTCATCAAAACCTCCCAAGGAGGGGTGGCTTCCTGTTCTCTTATAAATTCTTGTCCTCATTTGTTCACTGAGTATTAGTGTGTGTGTGTGTGTGTGTGTGTGTGTGTATGTGGTGTGTGTGTGTGTGTATGTGTGTGTGTGTGTGTGTGTGTGTGTGCATGTGTACATACATATATATTTCTTATTATCCCCTGCTTAGTCTGTATAATATTATTTTGTATATATGTTTTCAGGACTGGCCAGTTGGTATTGGATAACCAATTGGTGGGCATAACTTCTTTTTAAAATTAAAATTAAATTTTGTTTTGCATTTATTGTGTGTGTATACTACAATCTAAAAGGTATGAAATTGAAATGTAGTTCCTCATAGTTTTGGTTTGCATTTCTCTGATGATTAGAGATTTTGATCATTTCCTATATATCTATTGGTTATTTATATATCTTCTTTTTAGAAATATCTGTTTACTTCTATTACCAGTTTTAACAGGGTAATTTATTATTTGTTTATTTATCTCCATATTCTGAATATTAGCGTCTGATTCAAGTTGTGACTTTCAAATACTTTATTTCACTCTTATACCAAACAAGCTTTCTACATACTTCATCCCTCCCCCTGCTTTTTATTGAGAGTCATACAGAAACCAGGCTAGCTTCAAACTTACTATGTAACCATGGTTGACCTTGAACTCCTGGTTGTCCCTGTGTGGAAGTTAAAGGACACTTGTAGGGGTTGGTTCCCACCATCCTCCATGTAGTTTCCTGGGCTTAAACTCGGGTTGTTATGCTTGGCAGCAGGTACCTTTACCCACTGAGCCATCCTCCCAGCCCAGAAATTCTAATAATTCTTTCCAAACACCCCAGAGACAGACACCAAATTCTTTCCCAGATATACAGGAAACCTCAGGACTCCTGAGCTATTCAAACAAAAATTGAAGACATGTAAGTACTCACTTGCTGAACAGACAGGTTTTTTTTTTTTAAATAAGCTATTTATGGCTGAATCGCTTTAAGAAATGCTTATATTTGAATGTAGTTTATGTCAGCAAAATCAATAATTGAGAAAGGACAAACTAGTCCTTTTTATCATTTTCACTGTGTCTAATGAAGCGAATCACGGGGTGAGGTTCACAGCATTTCAAAACCCCTGACACTCACCAGTTTTAGAGCAACTCAGTGTGTGGAAGGGAAGGAAGGATTTAATCAGTGTGGCAAACTCACCAGCTGTATCAGAATGCTTTTTGTAGAAATGAAAGGGGAAACACAGCCATATTATACAGATGAAATGAGAGGATGATGAACTCCTCAGTAAGAGCTGACTTTGCCATGTTCATAAGCAAGAGGGTAATCCAAGTGAACTGACCAGTTCTGCCTCACATGAATGTTAGATCTGACTAGCTGTCTCCATTCCCATGACATCATCCTCATTCTCAGGCCACTGCAGTAGATTCTAATTGATCTCCCCATTGCACTCCAAATCTATCTTGCAACCAAATTTGCTTCGTGCAGCAGAGGTGGGGTTTCATGTAGCTCATTACTGGTTTCAGAACTCTTGGTAGCTGAGGAGGACTTTGAACTCCCAGTGCCTCTGCTTCTGCTTCTGCTTCTGTTTCTGCTTCCTCTTCTGTTCCTGAATGCCAAGATTCCAAGCCTGTGTACCACTATGACAGCTTCTGTGGTGTGAGGGATTGACCCCAGGGCTTTGTGCATGGTAGACAAGGACACAACCACCTGAGATACATCCTCAGATCCCAAAATAGTTTTCAGGAAAAGGAAGTCTCAGCTGTCTGCCATTCTGCTGTGAGGGAAACATCTTTCCTTGTCATTCTTCATCCAGGAACCCCCAGACTACTGCCTGCCACTCTGACTTCACCTCCTCATAGTGTTCTATGTCCTGTTCTCGGGGGCTAGCTACAATCGGTTGCTTTCACTTCCCTATGTCCACTAAAATCTTTCCTGCCTTGGAGCCTGAAAGTAACCTTTGACCTTCTTTGATCATCTTCTCTCTTACATCTCAATGGACATGAAACCTTTGCTCATTCTACCTTCAATCCCCTTTTTTAAAATTCCCTTTTCTTTGCCTACTTCTGCTGCTTTTAGTGAAGTCCAGGACATTAGCTGTCACCAGAATAACTGCTGACTTCCCAATTGGTCTCCATGTGACTTTTACCATCCATAATGTCTGGGAAAGTGACGTGTGTGTGTGTGTGTGTGTGTGTGTGTGTGTGTGTGTGTGTATATGTATGTGTGTATATGTATACATATATGTATATGCATATGTATGTGTACACACACACACACACACACACACACACACACACACACACACACACACACATTCCTGTGCACACACATATGGAGCCAGAGGTTGACGTTGGGTAACTTTTCCTGTTTCTCTCCACCTTGATTGGTTAGTTGTTTCTTTTGGTTTTATGGGTTTGTTTTGGGGAGAAGTTGTGTTTATGTTGTTTGGTTTATCTTTTTATTTCATTCCCTTCTTCCTTCCCTTCCTTCTTTTTGAGACAAGGACTCACTGAATCTAGACCTTAGCCACTGCATTGTATTCCGGGATCTGCCTGTTTCAGATCCTCATGGTGCTGAGATTATAGACATATTCTATTACACATGGCTTACTATGCGGGTGCTAGGAAACCAATCTCAGACCCTCATGAGTGTACAGCAAGCACTGCCCACACTGAGCCATCATCCCTTAGCTCTTCTTTATGTTTCTTAATTCAGAAGAAATAAAAAACCTCACACAGGATTTTCACTTTTCCCTCTGAGCCACTTCCTCCTTTTCCTCTTCCTTCCCCTCTTCCTCTTCCTTCTTCTCCTCCTCTTCCTCCTCCTTCTTCTTGAAACATAATGCTGACTCCAAAATGTCTACTATTACCAGTCCAGTGCATGTTAGTTACTATCTTCCCCCAAAGTGACAATTACAAGAGCTTCCAAACTAGGTTCCTTATTTCTACTCTTGATACCTACTGCAGATATTCTCTTCACTATAGCCACCATGGTTGTCTACATGTATGGATCAGCCACACCATTCATCTTCTCCAAATCCTGTAGTGTTTTATTTTATTTTTCTTTATTCTAAAGATAAAATCTAAATTCTCCCATACCTTAAAGGATTTGCATTACTTACCTTGGCTACTCTCCAAACCCAGCAATCCTGCCCTCCCTCTCTAAACACACATCAACCAAAATGACCGTCTAACCATTTCTCTAATCCAGGAAGCCTTGCTTCTTTCTCTTTCCATCTCTGAATTGTGGTTTAAATATCTCTTCTAAGAGATTTCCCTTAACTGTGTCCACATTATTTCCCAATTGTTTTAAACCTCTGAAAATGTACAATCCTTTGTCATTTGCTGGCTGCCTGTCTACCCACTCAGACAGTGAGTTCTAGAAGAATATAGACCACAAGTATTTTTGCATTTCCTTGGGCTGAGGATTCAACATTATCTTTACTCCTTGAAGAACAAAAGTTTACAATGGTTCCCAACCTGTGGGTCATGAAGGGTCAAATGACCCTTTATCAGGAATCACCCAAGACAATGGGAAAACATAGATTACAGTTATGAAGCATCTATGAAATAATTTTATGGTTGGGGGTCACCACAACATGGAGAATCTTATTAAAGGGTCACAACATTAGGGGAGTTAAAAACAACTGGTTTAAGAGATTAGAGAGGAATCTCCTCTGTAAAAGATAGGATGAACATAGTTACCTGAAGTGGATTGGGTAAATTTAACAAACCACTGTGATTGAAATAATTTTTGCTTTTACAGATATAAGAAATGAATAATTTCTCTGCCTAAGAACAGTGTCTGATTAGATTCCTCCTTTGCATAGCAACCGTGACTGTTAATGATTGACAGTGGAACTTTTCAAACTCTTCCTATTTTTTCTTACATACCTGTGTTCTGTGCACACACGGATGCCCACATACATGCACATACACATACAAGTTTGTGTAGTATTTTTTAAATAACGTTTTGAAAACCGACAGGAACATGAACTGTCCTGACAAGGACATGGCATGTGAGGGCTAGGTACTAAGTCATCTGTGCAATTTATGAATCTGTGTAAACAGTAAAAGCTTTTGTATAATCTGGATTTATACAACAAGGTTTTAGTGCCTTTCTTATTCTTTCAGGCAGGTCTAAATCCTCCCTGTTTCCCCTGGGATCCAGCTACCTAGAAACATAGCTACATAAACAATTATTCATTTATAAAGACATCAAGATAGAATGCTTATGGACCCTGATTTTCAGGCAGATTAAAATGAATAAATCATTGTGAGTTCTCCAAAGCATGTATTTTCATTTTAAATTGTGGAATGGAGAATATTTTGTCAGGACCTACCTAAAGATATGGTTTATTTTTTATTCCTTAACATAGTCTTTGCTTAACTTTTTGGCATCTTCTGCCTAAAGTAATGTTTCACTTTTTAAAAAAATATTGTCATCGGTTAGCCTGTTAGTTTTCCTCATAATTACTGATAATAATTAGGAAACAGTATGTATATGCATATATGTGACGAAAGGCTGTCAATATGCATTTGATTCCTGGACCCCATGATGGAGGGAGGAAATAGACTCCTAAAAGTTGTCTGACCTCCCCTTGGGTACTGTGGCTCATGTGTGCCCACACTCACACCAGTATATCATACATGAATGCATGATGATGATGAAGATAACAACAACGACAAGGACGATGAGGGCAATGGTGAACCCAATGATCAGTAGGGGATATGTAAAAATGAGAGGCCAGTGTGGCTCTGGGGTTAGTATTTCAAATAGAATTCTGAAGGAAAGTTGTTTCACACTAGTTTGGGACTAGTTTACTGGGGCAAACGGCCACCAGGGTATGTGAAATAAGATAGAATTATTTACATGATGTTGGACCAATGAGATGGTTCTGTGGGGAAAGGCACTTGCTACTAACCTGAATTTGATCCTTTAGACCTACATGATGACCTCTGACCTCCATGGGAGCACTGTGACATACATGTAAACACAAACATGCACACACACACACACACACACACACACACACAGAGAGAGATAGAGACAGACAGAGACAGACAGAGACAGAGAGATCTAATTTTTAAAAAGAAAGATGAGAGACAGCAGGCACTCATGAAGGTGCTGAGAGGAGGCTGAATATCTTGAACATTATTAGACCAACATAATCCAGAAGACTTTGTGCCTAGACCTGGAATGAAGCTGGCATGTTGTATGTCACAAGGATGTGAAAGAAGCATGTTGATGGCACAGAGCAAGGATACAGGTAGGTATGGATGGGGACACCGTGGGAGGCGACAGGTGGTGTGGAATGGCCTGAATATGAAAGAAACCCGCTAGAGGTTTTAAATGGAGCTGTTTTAAAGCTTTGAGCCAGGTGCAAGTTAGTCCTTGACTGGGGTATTACCTGGGTATCTGCATAGCAATTGGAAATCATTAGAAAACACTGAGCTGATGACAGAGCTCCCCAGAACAGTTTTTAATAAGCCAGGCATTCTGAGAAATAGTATTTGTTGTGACTAGTGGTAATTACCTACCTTCACATGGAGAAGATTAGGATTTGCAGGAAAAAGAGAAATTTCGTTACGACCTTCAGATGTCAAAATTGCTGTCATTAAATGCCTGCATTCCACAATTGTGTTCAACCCAATCTACATTTACTTGTGTGTATTTTTAGCTTGTAAATGGAAATGTAAATTGAGTTCGTTTCCTTAAAGTAGCAGGTTCAGCTGAGGAGGAGTATAGAATCAAGGAAGATGTTTGACATTATTTTAACCCTAAAAATGTCAGCACGCTCAATTAACTATTTTTTTTTTTTTGGAAATGGCTTTTTAACTGGTCTTGATAGCCAGTGTGTAATGCTCAGTAAAACTTATGGACAGAAGCATTCAGTGCAACTGGAGGGCACAGTGATGAATTCATGCATACAGGCAGGCAAAGGTTTTTAGAAAATCTATTGTCTGAAAAATCCAGGAATATGAAAGGAGACCACAGTTACTGAAATGGTCTTTAAGAGTTGTGTTATTTGTTCATTGTTTATAAGTTTTGCTTACCAAGTAGCACGTTTCCTTATGGCATGCTCATGCATACTTAGTTCTGATGGCCCTCTGCTCTCTTCCTTCTTGCTCCCCTCCATCCCAGCTTGAGCCCTTGCATCCCTTTCTTCTATTGTTTATAAGTTTTGCTTACCAAGTAGCACGTTTCCTTATGGCATGCTCATGCATACTTAGTTCTGATGGCCCTCTGCTCTCTTCCTTCTTGCTCCCCTCCATCCCAGCTTGAGCCCTTGCATCCCTTTCTTCTATGTTCATATCACATGTATTTATGGGGGAGTAGGTAGAGGCCAAAATACTACAAAGGGGACTCGTGAAAGGAAAGCGGGGAGGCAATAGAAAATCCGTGACACGGAAGAACGTTTGGAAACTGAGCCCAGGCAAATGGTATTTTGGCTGAAAGGAGATTTATAGTTGGACCATTTCAGTCATGCTCCCTAGAAAAGTGTCCCCATGACAGCTATATAGAGAAGACCTAAAGAGAAATCCTAGGCTCCAACCTGAAGCATATCACCACAGATACCTCTGCCTCCTGGGAAGCTAGCAGGTGAAGAGAAGCCCTAGGGTAAAGGCCCTGGGGAGGCATATTCTTGTTTACTTATCTATAGACCAATGCTTGCTGGCACTGCAGCAAGCTGCGAGGAGAAAATCTCATGGGGAGGGCGCATTCTGGCTGACAGTAAGGGTTTTAACATGGGTTTTATAAAAAGACAAAAATATTCATCATTTTTTAAAAACTAAAATGCTGTGTTGAGTGTGATAATAATACAGGCCTGTAACCCAGGAGAATGTGGAGTTTCTGGACACTGTTGGCTACACAGCCTTGGCTATATGAGAGCCTGTTTCAAAATAAACAAACAGGAGCTGGAGAGATGGCTCAGTGGTTAAGAGCACTGGCTGCTCTTCCAGAGGTCCGGAGTTCAATTCCCAGCACTAACAGCTCACAACTGTCTTTCGTGATCTTTTGTCTCCATCTCTCTTTTCTCTCTCTCTCTCTCTCTCTCTCTCTCTCTCTCTCTCTCTCTCACACACACACACACACACACACACACACACACACACACAAAATTAAAACTCATTTAAAAAAATATCAATAATAAAATAAAAAGCACTTATAACTTCAAACAAAAGCAATGGTTTACTTATGGTAAATGGTCAACCAATATTTCTGAGAGCCAACAATTTGTCAGACACTGGTCTCTAAGTTTTTCATTCCACAGTGCTGTCTCTGAGCCCTCAGATGTGCAACAAGCTTTCTACCAGAAAGAGAACACAGTAGTAACTTCAGGCTAGATCTTTGTAGTGAAACAGATTTGAATTTGAATCTAAACCTACTATGGGCTTTTTTTGTTTTGTTTTTTTGTTGATCATGCTGTGTGATGTCAGACAAGTTTCTTAACTTCACTGAATTTGTGTTGACCACGGAGCCATCTTTCTAGCCCAACTTTTATGTATTCTCATATGTGGATTGTTCTTGGATTGCCAAACTCATAGGCTCATAGGCCAAACTTAAAAGAATCTAAGACCTTTTAAGCTACTTCAAGAATCCCTTTCTATGAAATCCCTGCCTTGTAGCT
This sequence comes from Rattus rattus, assembly GCF_011064425.1. Classification (NCBI taxonomy): domain Eukaryota; kingdom Metazoa; phylum Chordata; class Mammalia; order Rodentia; family Muridae; genus Rattus; species Rattus rattus. The sequence goes on from NC_046172.1 coordinate 89,964,821, forward strand.
CTTTCTTTCCTGCTTCAGTTCTCTCAGAGGCAACTCACTCCATTTGCTTCCCAGGCAGCCTCTTTCCTTCATAGGTCAAGTTGTTCCAAAGTTACTTTACAAATATTCTGCCTCTAACTTTCAAACGTTTTTCTTTGGTAGGATTCCCTGGGCAAAGAGGGACATTAGACAGTTCACAACTTGAAGTTGTTTTCTATTTACTTTAGCATCCAGTCAGTTTTTGATCAATAGAATTGACATGGCTCTTTCTGAATCAGTAGGACCATTCGAATTTCAATGTTTAGACCATTTTTTCTATTGATAGAGTAGGAGGCAGACCTTTTGCCTTTTAAAGAGAATAACTGAAGCTTTTGTGTGTGCTGGTGGGGAACAAACATAGGACCTTGCACTACTGGGCAAAGGCTCAGCACTGATACACAGTCACAGCCCATGAGTACTTTTACTTTTCGTGTAAAGGAGACAGATTTGGGGGCTTATAGCTTTTCTCTGTTCTGCTTAGTTCTTTGGAGATTTCTGGAGAGGAGGTTAGCAAAGATTGTCTCTCTCTCTCTCTCTCTGTCTCTCTCTCAACTCTCTCTCTCCCAAATCTCTCTCTCTCTCAGTTCTCTAGATTTCTCTTTTAAAATATTCTCTGGATAGCTCACCTCTTGCAGATAAGCCCAGTCTTTTATTTTATATATCACTCCAGTCATTTGCTCCAGGTGCCCTTTTGAATCAGCATCCCCTGACCCCAAACCCCTTGATTCTTATGAGACAGCAAGCACACACACACATACACACACACACACACGCACACGCACACACTCATGACAAAAGGATCCAGAGATCTCTCTGCCTTTAAGCACAGATGACAAGCTAGCTGGATAGGCCCCTAACCTCAAATTACCATTTGGGCCTGGACCTAAATTCCCCCTGTCTAGAGCTGACCTTGAGTTCAGGAATCTGTCTGCCTTTGTAAACAAAAAACTTGGCTGGATGGGCTCTCCTGAGGTCACCACTCTCTAAATCTCTTTATCTCCTTCCTTAATATTTTTCTGACAAGCTTGCTCACAACACAGCTGCTTTTGTTCTTTTTAAATTTGTGAAGTTCCTCATATAATTCATACTGCAACCTTATATTTTGCATAGTTGAGGTATTATACATTTTTGAACTCATGTTTTTAGAGTTCTTTCCCACAGCCTTTCTGGGCTGTCCTGAAGGTCATACCCAACATGTATCATTTTCCTAAGACATTAGCCACACCTTCACCTCCCAGATGCATGCTCTCTCTGATTATCATGGAGTTATTAATGTTAACCAGGAGGACATTCCCCAAAAAAACTATAGGACCATTTTAAATATACATTATTATACAAATCTGACCAATCAAATCTGGAGCCATTCAAATGGGTTCAATGTTTAGAAAATCTGCAACTTTTTTGTTTAGACCCTTTTTTTTCCATAGAGCAGGAAGCAGGCCTTCTGCCTTTTAAAAATAACTTCAGATTTTGTGTGTGATGTTGAGGAACAAACACGGGGCCTTGTCATACAGGCTAAAGGCCAACCACTGCCTACACAGCCACAGCCCATGAGTACCAATTTCACTTTTGCCTTTTCAGAGACAGATTTGGGGGCTTATTATGTAAATAATATGGTAGCCCAGGGGAGGTGGACAGGAATCTGTCTATCCAATCAGATATCTCTCTTTACTAATAATACCGTTTAAATTTCACCCATAAATTAACACCATGGCAGGGATTAACTCACTGAAAGAAATCTGATCAGTCCTCTCAGTCAGTCTAGCACTTAGCCCACTGACAGACCCAGAGTACAATCTCATTGAAGTGTGAATAACTGTGAGTGAGTAAATTAGACTATGAGGATGAGTAAATGAAGGGCAGATGATATTCAATGATAAGAGTACTTACCTAGCATTGTCCCCAGTGCCACAAAGAACAAATGAGGCAGAAAGTGAAATATCTCCTTCCTGCCAAAAAGCTAAATATTACCTCCCTCATGATTCTATCTATAGCTATGTGAGGGCGATAAAACCCAACATTTTTTAGGCTCCTCAGCTTAATGATGCTCTACAGGCTACTAACAGTGTTCTTTTTGATCTCTGGCTGCTCCCCTGCAACTATTTGGTGCCTCCTCTTTAGCTGGCAGTCAGGGACATGACTTCTTTGTGAGGCTGCTTCTATATAAAGCTCTGGCAAGAGGAACTGCCTAGATTGCCACCAGCGATCCACATAGCTGCCTAGAGTACTGCACCCACACAGGGTCACAGAGTGAGGGAAGCAGATTGCAGTGCCTATCTAGTTTCACGGCACTTCTTTTGGAGTTGTTACTCTTCCACAATAAGCTATTGTCAGTGGATTGATCTGCCCCATGCTATGGGAAATTGGGTAGAGCATTCAGAAGTTCATTCATTCTTATTACTGCTCAAGTTTAAAGTGGGAGATTAGCACATAAACGAACAAGAAGTAGTGAGATGTCTAAGAACCTTCAGAGACTAGAAGCTTTTCTAAGTAATAGAAAAAGTGACTGTTTCCTGAAAACTATCGTTGTCTATTCATCAAAGTAGATAAAGCAATACTTCTCCTTGGATTTATTTTAGGAGCAAGTCGTTTGTGTAATTGTATTGATTGAAAATGGTAAAGCTGCATTTGTGTTTTGTTGAATGTTTAAGGAGGATGGAGAGATGGCTCAGCAGTTAAGAGGATTTGCTATTCTTCAAAAGGACCCAGTTTTCTCAGCACCCATGCCAGGCAGCTCACAATAGCCTATAATTCCAATTGAAGGGGTTTCAAGGCACTCTTGCAGCCTCCCCAGGTACATTCATAAACCTACACATAGACAACAGACAGACAGGCACATAGATATTCATAGACATATTCAGTAAGGCCCTCAAAGCTAATAAAATATTAGCATGTGAAGAAGCCATGTAAATCATTTGAATTACATATGCAGTTTTTTGAACATGAATGTGTTTCCTGTACAAAATTACGGCTTTTAGTTTGGCACTCAGATATAATGTGATTTGTTTTTAATTATGGAATAAATACTTGCCTTTCCCCAACAGTAAAATCTTACATTCTAAAATCTCTTGTTTAAAATTATCCAGTTAGAGAAAAGACTGAAAGAGCTGAAGGGGTTTCTAACCCCATAGGAAGAACAACAGTATCAACCAACCAGACCCCCCAGAGCTCCCAGGGACTAACCTACCAACCAGAGAATACACATGGAGGGCTCCATGGCTCCAGCTGCATAGGTTGCAGAGGATGGCCTTGTTGGGCACCAATGGGAGGAGAAGTCCTTGGTCTGGCCAAATCTTGGACCCCCACAGTGTAGGGGAATGTCAGGGCAGGGAGGCAGGAGGGAGTAGGTAGGTGGAAGTGGAAGAATCCTCATAGAAGCAGGGGGGGGAAGGGAGTATGGGAGAGGTGGGAAAGGGGATAACATTTGAAATGTAAATACATAAAATATCCAAGAAAAGTAAAGTTTAAAAAAATAAAATAAAATTATCCAAATACTTGTTTTCATAAGATTTGACTATATTTGAAAATAATTTTATAATGAAAAGTTGTATTTTCTTCATTCTTATAAGCTCAAACAGTGGTAAAAGTTAAATGTACAAGAGCATGCCCCTTGTTCACTTGTACCAATACAGATAAGCGGGGTAGCCTACAGATGCATCTCTGAAGATGGAAGATAGACACAGGTCATTATTCTTTTTTTCTGAATCCTCCAAAGAAAAGATCCAAGTACAAATATCTTAAGTGGCAATATTTCACCGATTTGCTTCTTTGGCCAAACTATGCATTGCTCTATAATTATTTTTATTTTAGATACCAGGATTGATTAAACCCAGGGCCTTGCACTTGCTAGGCAAGTACTTTACCATTGTACTACATGTCCAGATACGTAATTACATTTTGAAACCCAAAGTTGGGCTGGGGAGACGGTGCAAAGGGCAGAGGGCAAGCATAAGGACAGAATCCACATGAAAGCTGAGCAGCCACTGTGGCTCACGCATAAACCCAGTGAATAGAACATGGGAAGTGGGGCAAGCTGACTGGCCAGAGTATTCAAAACAATGAGCTTTGGGTTCAGTGAGATATATGTTTCAATATGGAAGGTACAGGGTGATGACAAGACAGTGTCAACCTTCTCAAACTTCAACAAGCACATGCACATGCACTCATATTCATGTAACCATGCATATATATGAAATATATATATACAGAACCAAACACCAATAAAGGAATCACAATGTAATGATTTCATTGTGTTTTGTTTTATATTTGTTTGAGTCATTTTCTTCTTTCTTTGTTTCTTTTCTTTTGTGGGAGCTTTGTATTTTGATAAAGTAAGAGTTAAGAGAACTTTTTGAAATTTGTCCTTCCCAGGTTATATATCCCATGTTAACTTTTCATCACTGCAACAAACGACTGAAATATCCCCTTACACAGAAAAACAGCTAGATTGGATTAGTGGATTTAGAGCTTTTAGTTCACAGCACTTTGGTCTCATTGCCTCTTGACCTGGGTCAGAGCAACATGTTACTGAGCACAGTTGCTTACATCATAACCAAAATGTACAAAGAAGAGGAAGGAAATGGACACAAAGATGTTATCCTAACACCCTCCTTTTAAGGCTTCTGCTACTTTTCAATACTGCCAAGCCTGAGGAGCAAGCCTATATAACATGAGCCTCTGAAAGAAATTGAATGTCTGTACTGCAATGGGCAATGCTTGTTTTTTAGATAAATGGTTATTTAGACTCGAAGATCATTGGAACTTCTTGCTTTTGTCCAAATATAATGGCAACATCAAACAAATACCACTCACAGATTTACTTTTACATTATTTAATTACTTCAAATGTTGTATTCTGATTTTAGAGACCATAGAGAGTATACTATCATATGCTACTGTGAGATAAGTCATTAAGAACTCTAGTTCCTTCAGTATGGTTATTTCTCCCATACTTGTGGTAATCTGATTCTAGAGTTGACACAGTGCTGGCATTAATAACCAAAGGAAAGAAGTGAAAACCAACACAAACCAAGTAGTAAGTTTCTGCGGATCTAAGAACTAAATATACATCTGCTTTTATTCGTTCTTAAAATGGCATAAGCACTTGAGAATGCTGTTCTATGAGATGCAGGGAACTACGGTCTAATTGAGGAAATTGACTTAAGGGAGCACAGAAGATATGTCTGTGTGATAAAAATGAAAAGCCTTTGACTCTCTCCTCTCTCGGGGGTATGAAAACCCGATCTGAGAGCCTTAGGGAGAAGTTCATAAAGGGAATAGCAATTGCATTCTCAAGCAGCTGTGTCTTCTGAGTGCCAGTGGATACTTTAGAGTAGAGAAATAATGGCTTCTGGAAGTTTAGTCTGGTTTTGTGGTTTGCCTCTTCAGAAGCTATAAACAGGACTATATCATAAACCTAAAAATTATGTGTGAGCTGTACACAACTCCATTTGACCGGGAAGGAAGACTTTGGGAAGACACTGGACATTTGTTGCCTTACCATACAGAACTTAGTGAGATACTTCAATCCATGACAAATTGCCAGGTTGGGCCCGGCCTTAGGTAGGGACAGGATGACATGGTTCCTGTCCCAGGGACAGGACGAGCAAGTGTGAGCCTCCACAAGTGTCAATGGCTGCAGTGGGCATAAGGCTTATTCATTTAACAATGTATATATTTTATGTTCTTCCTTCAAAGAATGTCCTCCCTGTTAACATTAGTGACGCCATGATAAGCAGAGACAGCATGAGTCAGGGACGCAAAGGTGTGGCTAACGTCTCAGCAAAATGGTAAGCTCTGGGACCTTCAGGACCGCGCCCTTAAGGCTGTAGAAAAGAACGCTAAAAACATGGGTTCAAAAATCCATAATTTCTCAACTATGTAAAATACAAGGATGCAATAATATGAATTGTATAAGGATCTTCATAGATCTGAAAGAACAGAGGCAGCTGCTCTGTGAGCCAGCTTGTCAGAACATTACTAAGGAAGGAGATAAAGAGATTTAGGGAATGGTGATCATAGCAGATCCCACCCAGCTAAGTTGGGTTTTTTTTTGTTGTTTGTTTATGCTTACAAAAGCAGACAGATTCCTGAACTCAGGGTGGACCTGGGGCAGAGCAAGGTTAGGTCTAGGCATGGTAGAAATGCTCATTTCTGTGCTTAACAGAGGCAGGCAGATCTCTGAATTCTTTTGCAATGTTAAAAAATGTGTGCTTGCTGTGTGCTAGGAGTCAAAGGGCTGGGGTCATGGGATGCTGATTCATAGGATAGTCAAAAGGGAACCTGGAGTAAATGACTGGATTGGTATGTAAAGTAAAAGACTGGGCTTATGATCTGTAAGAGATGAGCATCCAGAGAAATTTTTTAAAATAGCAAGAGAGAACTGCTTGGAGAATTGTGTTAACCATAAACTAGAGAGAGATTTGTCTAGAGATCTCCAGAGAAGCAAGTGTGTAGAGAGAGCTAAATTGCCTTCTGGAAACCTGTCTCGAGGAGAACATATGTCGTCAGCTTGGACCTATTTGATTCTGAAAAATTTGTTTTGCACTCCTAGACACCCCTTCCTCAGAAGCCCTCTCTAAGCTGAAGCTGGACTTTGGCAACAAATATGTGAATGATTTCTGTAAAGAAAATCCTGAGCTTAATTTTCTACTGTCCTCCATAATAACAAATTCCCACTTATGGGCATGAGTTGGCTTATTTGGGAAAAGGCAACTGAGGCCACATCTCATAGCTTGAGTTTATTACCTGGGACTCACATATAACTTAGCCAAAGAGATCCACCTCCCATAAGTTGTCCTGAAACATCCACATGTTCAGTCTCTCCCTCATTCTCTCTCATTCTCTCATTCTCTCTCTCCCCCTCTCTCTCTCTCTCTCTCTCTCTCTCTCTCTCTCTCACTCTCTTTCTCTCATTCTCTCTATTCTCTCTGTCTCTCTCACATATAACACACAGAGGCACAGACCACAACTAAGTAATTAAACGAGACTTTAAAATGCCCACTTATTTTACAGTAATGCATGCTTATTTATAGAAGTAGGCCTTGCATTCCCTCCTGCTTGAGGAGGAGGGGCGTGGCTTTAGAAGAGGCAAATTCTCTTTATGATCTTCGCCGTAAGGAACTCAGACAGTATGTTTTTAAATAACATGATATTTTTAACACTTTGAGGCGTTCATACAGCATATTTTGATCATAATCCTGTCCCACTGATCTTGACAACTCCTCCCAGATTCACTCTGTCGTCCACTTACATTTTTTTAAGAAGACAATTATCTTACAGCAAGACATTATATTACAGCAAATGTCCTCATTCTCTAACTCAACCTTTCCACCCTCCCTTCAGTGATCTCTCAGCCTTTGGTGTAGCACTGCATTATAAATACCTTACATTTCCCTTTTGAAATGTAAGCCAGATTTACCCACACCTTCACAATATGACTTGCTTTATTCATCACATGTTGAAGTTCCAGTGACATTCCCTTCCTCAAGCCACTGTACAATCAGATTACACAGCAAATGGCTTTTTAAACTTTGTTTTGTCCCAATCTTATAAAGGAAGGCCCAACAGAGAGCATGCTGAACATTTGTTTTGGACAGTGCAATCACTTTCATTTTCATCTCAAGCACATTTAAATGGTAACTTGTCACAATGGCATCGGAAGTGAAATTTCCAGTGTCTTTCTGACACCATATGGCAACTCTTTTCAATTAAGGAACACCAAGGGGGAGGAAAGAAAGAAAAAAGGGAAGAGAGAGAACACCAAGATACTCAGTTGGACAAGGTGAGCCAAGCAGATTTGAATATAACAAAAATCTATGTATTTGATTGTTTTAAAGGCAGGCATTTAAAGATGTGAATAATTTTCTAGAATAAAAGCAGAGAGTAATTCTTTTATGGATACATGCCCATGAGATTAAGATGGTATATAAAACATGAATGTGCTTATTGAAACCATTATTTTGTATGTGGCCAGTCCTCAAGCAATGTTTAAATTGCTGGCTAACTTTAGTCACTGATAGTACCTTAGAGTTGCCTCTCACAGGATTGATGGCAATGCTTGTGTAGCATAGTACATGAAATTATATTGAAAAAAACATTTATGTGCCAAATCCAAGTATATTTTTAATTATGTACTTTCTAAATATTGTCTATTATCACTGCATCCTATATATTGGTATTTATAATTGAAATTTGGTTCCATTATTTCATTTTTTCATGTGCTGCCTGTGTGTGTATGTGTACGTGTTTGGGTACGGGTGCTTGTGATTGTGTACGTGTGCGAGTGTATGTGTGCTTGTGTACATGTAAGTGTGTCCAGACACGTAGACATTCACACATGCTCATGCTGGAGTCAGAGCAGAAATGTAGTGCAGATCACAGGACAACTCTCAGGAGTTGTTTGTCTCCTTCCACTGTCTGAGTCAGTCCCAGGGATCAGACTCAGGTCATCAGACTTGACGGCAACTGCCTTTATCTGCTGAGCCATCTCACTGGTTCCCTGCTCATTATTTTAAAGGGAAAAAACGAACAGGGACTTTAAGAAAACTATACCTTATTTCACATAGAAAATGGAATTCAATTAAACATAAGGCTGATTTCAAAACCAAAGGAAAAACCAAGGAAGGTAAGGTTGCTGCTTATAATTTAAGAGTATGGGTCTCTTAAGTGAAAACCATCAGAACTTTTAAAAGCAACCACTCCTTTAAACATGAATACTTTATGCTCTTAACCCCTGGTCAGTACAGTGAATCAGAAAGTGGCTTAAGGCAAGACACAGCATTGCCTACACTTCCTCCATGTTCTGCCTCCATTTCTAAACTTACTCAACTATTTCTTTCCCGTCCAAAGCCTTTACACTCTTGCTCTTCCTCCCTGTTTTATTTTAATAACCCCCTCCCCTCATTAATAGCATACATGTTTACCTGATATAAAAATAAGCAAGGGGTTGGGGATTTAGCTCAGTGGTAGAGTGCAAGGCCCTGGGTTCAGTCCCCAGCTCCGTAAAAAAGAAAAAATAAGCAAAACATACTAGTTGAACAAAGTAGCTGAGTACTTCATGCTAATCAGTGTTTCTGTGTTATGTAGATGGGTTATTCTCAACTATTTCCTAATATGTTTAGGCTTCCCTTCAAAAATATTTTCTATGCTTGAAACCATCAAGTGTTCTTCAGTCACGTAGAATTAAAATTACTTTTGTTTGTTTGTTTTAAATTTTATTTACAGCCCAAATGCTGTTCCACGTCCAGGTACTCCCTCACACAGTCCCTCCCCCTCCCCCCTCCCCTGAGGGGGTGAGTCCTCCCCTGGGTTTATCACCCTACACCTACTTCCTTTGGCCCTGATTATGATGCATCCTCTCTCACTGAATCCAGACAAGGCTGCCCTGTTGGGGAATGGACTCCACGGTCTGCCTACAGCTTTTGGGATAGTCCGTGCTGCAGTTGTATGGGACCCACAGGAAGACCAAGCAGCACATCTGCTGCATGTGTGCAGGGAGGCCTAGGTCCAACCTACGTATGTTCTTTGGTTACCATTTCAGTATCAGAGAGCCCTCAAAGGCCAAGGGCCCAGGTTAGTTGACTCTGTTGGTCTTGCTGTGGGGTTCCCTTCCCTTCCGTGGCCCACAATCCTTCCCCCAAAACTCTCCCATAACCTCAATATGGCTAAGAAGTGTCATAGCAGAAGTAAAAGTCGCCCTTTTTTGGGTGCGGCTTTTCCCAATAACAGAGTTACAAAAAAGAAACGCAGTGGTTTCCATTGCTTTTCATTCTTCATGTGAAAGGAAAATATTCAAGTTTTCCTCACACAAAACTAATAATCGTAATAATACTTGAAATGAAGTTCAGATAATATGCTGTGTAAGCAGCATGTACCCCACTGTTTCTTTCTCTTTTGAGAAACTTCAGATTACTGTGCACTTCTCCAAACTAGAGAGGCCCTTTGTACTCTTCACCCAGTTTCTGCCTTGCATAACTCTAATACAGTACCCTAACCAGGAAATTGGCAGGGATATAATCCATGTGCCTTACTTCGATTTCGATAGTTTTACATGGACTCATTTGTAGGTACTGTGAAGTGTTATCAGATATGGAGGTTCATGTGATTAACAGCACAGTTCAGATGTAGAATTTCATTATCACAAGGCTTCCTTGTGTAACACTTGCCTAGCTGCGTACTCTTCTAGTTTGCAACTCCTTTACAATGGGAGAACCACCTTTGTGCTTTCCAACTATGTGTATTCACTTACCGTTTGGTATGTCTTCATAATTTTAAAGGTTTTAAAGAAAATGGGCACAGTGGCACACATCTATAATCTCTACACTCTAAAGGCTGAGGTGGGAGGATCACTTGTTAAACACCATCCTGCCTCAAAAAACGACGTTGTATAAAATTAAAAAAAAAAAAACATAATCTTGGAATTGCCTTTTTTGTACTTAGAACAAATATCTGGAGATCCATTCAGATTGCTGTATTTATATACATTATACATATGCATACATTGACAGACCTTTCCCTTTTCATTGCTCAGTGATATTCCATAGTACCATAATTTCCTTTATCACTTACTTATTGCAATATAACTAAGCTGTTTCCAGAATTTGGTATCTGTGCCTAAGAAACTGAAAATATGAAGAAGACACAAGAGCATACAATGGAGGTATATGAACAAAATATAGTGTTGCATGTATATGAAAATACAATTTTGTCATTAACAAAAAATGTTAATAAGCAAGAAATGAAATTTTATAGATATTTTCATTAATATGACTCATTTGTCTAAGACAAGGTCTAACTGACAAGTCATATGTTCATGTTATGATGAGTTTTATAAGAAAATCAGACTGACTCGAAGACCAGGTATGCCACTGTACGCTCCCATACAAAAATGTTGCTGTGTTCCAGTGTCACAGGGTCCTCACCATTATTTGTTGTTATTATTTGTTGTTATTGCTGTCATTGGTACTCATTTTGGCCATTTTGCTAAGTATGCAGTTACGTGGATTTTTAAGTATATTGTGTGTGTGTGTGTGTGTGTGTGTGTGTGTGTGTGTGTGTGTGTGTGTTGTGAGTACCACGTGTGCACAGGAGCCCTGTTGTTGGTCAGAAAAGGGTGCTGGATGCCTTGGAACTGAAGTTATAGGGAGTTGTGAGCTGTTGTGTGGTTATTGAGAACCAAATCTCAGTTTCCTAAAGGGGCAGCAAGTGCTCTTAACCACAGAGTCATCTCTGCAGCCCTCACACTATGGTTTTTTTAATTGCTGTTTTCTTGATGACTAATGATATTAGACATGTGCTTATTGGACATGAGTATATCCTTCTTGGTGAAATACCTGTTTAAGAGTAATCTGAAAAGGCATTGAAAACAGGAATGAATTCTTTGTAGATAAGGGATTTGAGTTATGTCTGTGGATAACATGTTTTTACCAAAGAAAGGAATGCTGTTCAACTGGGGTTTCTAGAGTGAGTTGTATGCAAAGACAGATATTCTAATGTTGACTCTTACCCCAGTGAAAACGTTCCTATGGAGGAATAGGAAAGTAGACTCCCAGAACAAGGCTTGGTGTTCTGATACCATGATCGCAAAGATAACCAAGACCACAAGTGAATGCAGCAAAGTTACACGGATTTTTTAAGTATATTTATTTTATGTGTACGTGTGTGTGTGTGTGTGTGTGTGTGAGAGAGAGAGAGAGAGAAGAGAGAGTGAGAGAGAGAGAGAGAGAGAGAGAGAGAGAGAGAGAGAGATAGAGAACCATGTGTGCACAGGCCCTGTTGGAGGTCAGAAAAGGGTGTTGGATGCCTTGGAACTAGAGTTAGAAGCAGTCGGGAGCTGTCTAACTTCTACAGATACACTTTGTATCATGTACCTGTAGGACGGTGTGATGTTAGAGAGCCTTTGTAACATTCATCTGCGTATCATCCCCAGAAACCATCACAGGACTTTGCAGATATTGAAAGCTTTAAAATGTGTATTTTTCTTTAAAAAAAAAATAGCGAGGCTGTAATGAAGCTGGAATACACCAACATTTTGTTAGGAGTGTAAACAAAATGGGAGATTGTGCTATGGCTATCAACAGATGTAATATGTCACCTTATTTGCAAACTCACCACCGTGCATTCGCCAGCACAGACTGTAAACTCCTTCAGCTCAGGCAGAGTAGTTGGATGGCTTACACGAAAAACTTAACTTCAAACAAGAGCACGTATCAAAACTCTACAGTGGCTTTCTACTTCCCAAAGAATTCAGACCAACTCCTAAATATGTTATTCAAAGTCAACAGAGCCCCTAACATCCTGTTTCCATCTCTCTTCTGACTTAGCCTTCGCCTGTGCTCTAGCCAAGCTTGAACCCTGACTGTGAGCTTTTGTTCCTCAAATCCTTTCTCTTCTCTTGTCCTTCAAGCCGCCGAAAATAGTCTATCTCTAAGGCCCTCCTCAAATGCTACTTTCTCCGTGAAACCTTTCTAAATTCCTGCATCGATATTCAAATATGATTTTGTACTCACAGCACTCATCTCTCTGACCATTCTTTTGTTTAAATGCTATGCCAACATAAAAAAAAAAAAAAAAAGCAACCCACAGACAACTCTCAAATGCATTTTGCTAAGTGAAAGAAGTCAGACACACAAAAGACTGAGTGGTTCCATTTATGTGGCATTCTGGAAAAGACAAAATTATAAGGAAATAGAACAGTGGCTGCCAGTGGTTATGAATAAGGAGGAGGGTTAGACTCTAAAAGCATACCATAAGGGAATTGGAGGAATGGAGAAATTGTTTTAGATCTTCATTGTGGTTGCCATTAAGTATGTTTATCAAAAGTTATAGAACTGTATGCTTAAGAGAGGATGTCTTATTTTATGCAAACTATACTTTAACAGAAACAGTGGAAGGCTCAGAGCAATTAAACAGCAAACTACACAAAGTATTCTTTACTTGCTGCTATCATTTTCCTTGTCCTTCAAATATACTCTGATATACTGGCTAATTCCTGGGGATACATGGCCTCCTCAAAGAACTATCCCTGATGTAGACAAAGATATGTAAGTAAATGTAGCATAATGTAAGAGGCACGGTGCATGCTACAGATGCAGTAGAAAAACACGTGCCCATAATGCAAGAAGTCATGGATTTCATCCACAGTCCTGCAAAACACAATATAGTGAAGTTGTAGAGGTTATAACGATCAGTTCAGCCTGAGTAGCTGAAGGCCTGATTGCTATTTTATTTTTCACACAATAAAGAGCTAGTGGAATTAGAACTATCTAACAAAGAATATCTGGCTAGAGTATAAGGGATGATTTTAGAATAGTGGATGTGATGGTTTGCATATGCTTGGCCCAGGGAGTGGCACTATTAAAAGGTGTGGCCTTGGAGGAAGTGTGTCACTGTGGGGGTGGGCTTGGAGACCCTCCTCCTAGCTGCCTGAGCATGCTCAGTCTGTTCCTGTCTTCCTTCGGATGAAGATATAAAACTCTGAGCTCCTCCTGCACCATGCCTGCCTGGATGCTGCCATGCTCCCACCTTGATGATAATGGACTGAACCTCTGAACCTACAAGCCTGCCCCAATTAAATGTTGTTTCTGTAAGATTTGCTTTGGTCATGGTGTCTGTTCACAGCAATAAGACTCTAACTAAGACAGTAGAGTTACTCAAAACAGAAAAATTATCTAAAATAAGTCCAGGGAAAAAAGTATCACTTCTCAAGTCATAGACAACTGACATTAAATGACAAGGCAGGAAGCACTGATCATCCAGTTGCATACAGGCTGAAACGAATAGAGGACCCAACATGTTAAGTAACAATTTACCCCTGGTGGATGGAGATATTTAGCAGAGAGACTTTTTTTTTCCTTTTACTAAATAGTCCTTTTAATTAATTTTTTTTCTTGTTAATGCATTTTTTATTAACTTGAGTATTTCTTATATACATTTAAGTGTTATTCCTTTCCGGTTTCCAGGCAAACAACCCCTCCCCTTCTTTATGGGTATTCCTCCCCATCCTCCCCCCCCCTTGCCCTCCCCCAACAATCTAGTTCACTGGGGGTTCAGTCTTAGGGACCCAGGGCTTCCCTTCCACTGGTGCTCTTACTAGGATATTCATTGCTACCTATGAGGTCAGAGTCCAGGGTCAGTCCATGTATAGTCTTTAGGTAGTGGCTTAGTCCCTAGCAGAGAGACTTTGTTGTGTTCAGCTTTGCATCATCCCTGGAGAAAAATATGGGAAGTTTCAAAAATATGTACTATTATTTTAAAATATTTATTTTGTTTTATATATATGTGCATGTATATCTGGGCATATGTGTATGCATCACATTCATTCAGGAGCCCATGGAAGCCAGAAGAGAGTGAAAGTTGCCTTAGAATGGGAGTTAAGGTCAGTTGTGAACCACCGTGTCCTCTTAAGTTCTGAGCTATCTTTCCAGTCCCAAAATGTTCATTATTATAATTATTAGAGAATAGGTGGGTTTTCCTCCCACTGTGTCTCTGTCTGTCTCTATCTCTCTGTCTGTCTCTCTGTCTCTCTCAGACAGAATCTCAAGTATCCCATTCTTATGTCAAGCATGCTATGTAGCAGAGAGTAGCCCTCAAATACTGGAATTGCAGATGTGCACCATCGTACCCAGTTGTACGTATGTAGTCTTGGGAATTCAACCCAGACAGCACTTTCTGCAAGGTAGACAAGGACTATATCAACTGAGTGACATCCCCAGCCCTAAATTTCTTTTAGATCACTGAAACACAAAAATAGAAAATTGTATATGCTATACATCCACAGGTAATCATTCTGTGATTTCATACAGCAGAGCACACCAGAGAGTGCGAATTAGTTTTTAAAAAGTTTTGTGCCCAAATGTTGATGGTGACTGTGAAGATCTGGTAGGATTAGGCTAGCAATGTTTATTTCTGAAAAGCCTGCTTGTTTTTTGGTTGTTCCACGCTACCTATCAGGGCTTGTAGTGAGAAGATTCCGTTGAAGAGAAAGCTGAATGACTAAAAGTAATATAATCCCACTCTCTAGGACACTACTCGGAAGCAAGTAGCTATTGCCTCTGTCTTTAAACATGATTACTTTTGGTTTTCTTTTTGTTATGTGCCATGGGTACGGCCTATTGAAAGCACTGATTATAAATTTGCCTGCTTCCTGGAACGTGTATGTTGAAAAGGTTTCAATCTGTCTTGAATCCAACCCAATAAAAGGCCTGAAAAGAAAGGAGCAAAGAGTTGTGTCCTAAACACTGTGAATGGCCCAAACATGTGCTCTTGGCAGCTCTCTAAATACCTCCGTTGTCATCTAAGAAAATAAGATATTTAATGAACTGATGGGCTCATTGAAGGTAAACTTAAAGAGACACTTCTTCAAATAAAAAGAGCTCCAAGTTTTCAATTTCGGTGCTCCCCCCACTATGGAAAGTAAACATCGCTGAGCCACTTGGCTGCCTCTGCTAAAAAGACTTTTCTGTGGCTCCAGAGTTGACAGCATACAGAATATTAAGCAGTGACTGATTGCTGTGTCTGAAATAGTTTGCTGTAAAGATCCTAAAATACTGTGATCCTATCAGCACCCAAAGGTGCACAGAGAGATAGCACTTCAAAAAGTTTACTGCCCTAATAATTGAACGATTGTCAGCTTAGGGAAAAGGGATTTTTATGGATTCCAGGGTGAGCGGTGGTTCAGTATGTCTGGGTATGTTTTCCTTTTGATGTCCCTGTTAGTAATTTTGCCCAGGAAAGTTACTCTATTGTACACTGCATAATTTGTGAGGAATCAAAACTAAAACAGTTGTGCAGCTACATAATACCCTCTTGTTGAAAGTTCACTTGCCCCTTGCTGCCTTTTTCTTACCAACAGAACCATAGCATTCGTTTCAATTTGGGGGTGGCAGAACTTATTGTGTGAACCAGGAGCAACACACTAGCCAATTGCAGTTGTCTCCTCTACATACTAGCACCTGGTCACTTATTGCCAGATACTTGTTTACCCCAGGTTATTGATCAATTTTGAGCCCTGGGCAGCTGTAGCTAATCCTAATGCATATAGTTGGCAGCTGTGAGGTTGTGACTTTGCCCCTTGCAAATACAAATTCGCCTTTGCTCACATCCATGGAAACTTTAGCGTCTAAAGGGCAAGTCTTGGCTTTAGTAGGCGATTGTGATCACACACTGTGTAATCACACCTATAAGGATATTAGTTTTTGAAGTTTCTATTTCCCCCAAAATGACTTTATTTAAGGCTTTGTTTTAATTTATTTTTAGATTTCTTCAAATATTCATACATGCCTATAAAGTCTTTGGGTCAGTATAATGCTCAATTATATTCTAAACACCTATCGAACGTTCAATTCTTCCCCTATACTCTCACCCTTTCCCTCCCAACATTCTGTGCTTGTTCTCTCTCTCTTAATAACCACTGACTCCATTCAGTGCTGCCCGTGTGTGCATAGGCATGGGACCATCCACGAAGCATGCTTTCCTACAGAGAAATTACTCTTACAATCCTCCCACCCCATCCTCTGTGATGTTGCCTTAGCATTAGATGTAGGGGTGCTGTTGTAGATGTATCAACTGGGGGGAGACACCCCACAGTCGATTGCTCTCTGTGTCTTGACCAGTTATGAAGTTCTCTGATGGCCTCTATCTGCTAAAAAAGATTCCTCGATGAAGGGTGAGATCTACACTTATCTGTGAGCACAAGAATACGTGTTAATAATGCAATTGGGAATTATACTGATTTAGGAAAGTGGTAATAGTAGATTCTTCATTTAAGTTCATGACCTCAATAGGCACATGTAGTTCAGTAGGTTTAAAATAATATGGATGAATGCCTTCACTAAGTTGATCATAAGTGCAATTAGATGGTTATAGGTTACCCCCAAGATGTACATACTTGCCATACTTGTCATTGATGTGGTTCATAGGCTTTACAGCTGGGTAGGACTAGCAATTACTTCTTTCCCTTGGCAACTTGCATAGCAACTTCAGATACTATGAGTTCTAGTCCTAGGGGAGAAGGTTTCCAAGTCAGTTCCAGCTTGATTTCCTCCAAGTCCTGTGTCTGAAATATGTGGGTCTTCAGCAAGGAACTGAAGTTCTACTATCTTGTAGTAGAACTTGGAGGTCTTACCTACCTTTTTACTGCAACATAGTGTCTTCTACATAAAATAGGGAATCTCACTCATAAAATCTTATCAATATGGTCACCTAAACAAGGCCTGCCCAATGACAACACCAGTTGACATACCAATGTAGATAAAGGAAATCTCACAGGGCCCATATCTAGATAGATAAACAGGCATTAATTAATGGCTACTAATAGATGGAGAATCAGTCTTATCCAAGGGCAAGCATCCTTATAGGCTATCCAGTCCCAAGTTGTCATCCTCAAACATATATACATATAAAGCAACACTAAATGGAATCAGCATTCTATTTATGTATAACAACAACAATGATAGAAGAGGGAGTCCTGAAGTAAGGTGAAAATTGGCGATGGAGAGGGATCAATTATCAATAGCTCCTATACTAGGGGTGGAACTTTATGAGTCTCCTCCTCCAACTGTGCTGGGGTTTTGGCTGGTTTGATCTTGTGCAAGTCTTATATATACAGTCCCAGCTACTTTGAGTTTCTGTGTGTCACTGCACTGTCATTCAACAAATACTGTTTTTTCTATAGACACCTACCCTCTTTGGCTCTGAAATTTCTCCACCCTCTCTTGTGTGATGATCCCTGAGACTTGGGGGAGCTATTTTATTTTTGGTAAATTATAACTATATAAATTTATGTGGCACGATGAGATGTTTGTTCAATGCTATAGATTGTAGAATAATAAAATGATGCTTAGTTAACATATACATCATGTCAGGCGCTCATCTTCATTATGAGACTTTAAACTATAATTTTCCCTGTTTTAAAATGTGCATTGCACATCATCATTAGCTATATTCACAATAGTCACAAGGTGTGTAATAGATCACTAGAAACTATTCCTCCTAACTGAAGTTCTGTACCATTGATGAACATCCCCCTTTCCTTGTCTGCAGCACCCTAACCCCAGCTTCTGGCAACTATCATTCGCCTCTCTGCTTCTATGACTTTGGCTTTTCAGATTTTATGTATTAGTCAACTAACGCAGTAATTGCTCCTTTATGTTGACTTTACTTACCATAATGGCTTTTACCTTAGTATTCCATACTCTGTGTGTGCCACATTTTCTTTATCCAACCATCCATTGATAGACACTATAATTGTTTCCCTAGTTCAGTTATTGTGGGCAGTGTTGCAACGAGCATGGGAATGTAGCCATCTCTTCAACACCTATTTCATGTCCTTTGGGTGGATGCCCAGTAGTAAGATTTCTGGATCTTACTGTAGTTCTATTTTTAGTCTTTTGAGGCACTTCCATTCTGTTTTGCATACTGCAGCACTAATTTGCATTCCCACCAACAGTGTACATTGGTTCATAGGTTCCCTTTTCTCAACATCCTTGTATACTTTCTATTTGTCTTTCACAATCTTCATACTAGTCAATTTAACAGGTATAAAATGTAGTTCTTCCTAGTTCTCATTTGCATTTCTCTAATGGCTATAGATTTTGAGCATTTCTAATATCTCTGTTGCTTATTTGCTTCTCTTTTTTGAGAAATCTCTGTTCACTTCAACTACCAGTTTTAAAAGGGTAATTTATTTTCTAGTTGAATTCTTTCCACATTAGCTCCTGATTCAAGTTACCACTTTGAAATATTTTATTCCATTCTTTATACCAAACAAGCTTTCTCCACAGTTCATCTCCCTATTTTTTTTTTTTTTTTAGACAGGGTCTCAAAGATCCCAGGCTGGTCTCAAACCACTGTGTACCCAAAGATGATCTTGAACTCCTGAACTTCCTTTCACAACCTCCAAAATGCTGAGCTCACAAGTGTGTGCCACCCTGCCCAGTTTTATGTGTTGTTGGCCTTGTGTGTGCTAGACAAGCGTCCTGCAAACTGAGCTTCATCACTAGCCCTTCGGCTTTGCTAAAAGCTGCTTTCATTATTTCAGAGCCTTTGTACTTCCATTCCAATTTAGATTTTTTTCCTAGTTCTGTGAATAATGGCATTGGAATTTTTATAGGGGAAGCACTGAATTTGCAGACCACTTTGGGTATTACGGATATTTTAACTATCAATTCTTTCTAGTCATCAACTCGGTGTCTTTCCATTTCTGTGTGCTGCCTTCTATTTCTCTCATCCCAGCTTTCTAGCATTTGCTGTAGAGATCAGCTACCTCTTTGGTTAAAATTCTTCCTATTCTATGTCATGTTGAGGTTATTGTAAGTTCAATGTCTTTCTCAATGTCTTTTTTAAGAGTGTCTTATTAATTTGATTGTTTTTCTGGTGATTTTCTACCCTGTAACCTTACAGAATGTGTTTACCAGTCCCAAAAGTTGTTTCCAGGAGGTTTTATGGCAGTCTGTGTATAATAGGTTGTCAAAAAAGAGGCCAGAGCAGAAGTTCAAATTACTCTATAGCTCCCCCATGGTCCCTGCTACCAAAATATTAATAAGGGTTCATTTCCTTTCAATAATATCTGATTACTTTTTCTAATTTTCTGGAGTTCTGTAAGATCTCTTGCATATACGAGTTTTTATAATGCAATAATTTCCTTGAATCAAAGCAGGAAAAGGTCATTTATCATAGAACTTCCTACCATGTTATGATGCTTGCTTCTTCCTTCATTACCATTTGAATGGCTCTCATTTCTCTTTCTTATATAACATTAATGGTCAGGACTTTTGGCACTATGCTGAGCAGAAGTAATGAGGATAAACACCCTTGTCTTGTTCCTGATCTTAGGAGGGCAAGTTTCCAACTTTTCAACTCTCAGTGGAAAGGTAGCTGAGGGTTTGCTATATAATATACTGAGTATTGTTTTCAATAGTCTTCCTTTTTTTGAATGTTTCTGTAGTACCAGTAAGAAAACCCAAGAGTTATACCCCTAAAACTGGAAACTGATATTTGAAATGCTTTTTCAAATTCACCAGTTTTTGTAAGAAATAGAAAATGCCATTACAAACGAAAAGGAATCTAATTCTGTTTGTGGGTTGTATTGCCCAGGCCCATTTTACCTATTTTATTATTTTTAAAGATTTATTTATCTAATATATAATATATATATATATATATGTGTGTGTGTGCGTGTGTGTGTGTGTGTGTGTGTGTGTATGTGTGTGTGTATCTCACATCACTGCTTTCAGACACACCAGAAGAGGGCATCAGATCCCATTTACAGATGGTTGTGAGCCACCATGTGGATGCTGGGAATTGAATTCAGGACCCCTAGAAGAGTAGTCCATGATCTTAACTGCCATCTCTTCAGCTGCCCAGGCACATTTTAAATTACTTGGGCCTTATTTACTGAGTTAGTACCAGGTCTATACCATTCACTGAATGTCTCTTCTATTATATGTCTTACACATTAACAAAATCATAAATATCTATTTAGATGTATAGTCATTTGCCATATAATGACATTTTGGTCAGTGATAGATAAGTTTAAAATGAAACGGAAAACTCCCTGTCCTCTAATGGGTTCATAGCTGAAGATGTAAGAGGAAAAGAAAATATAAGAGAAGAAAATAGATTTCAAGAAAGTTTGGTAAAATGTTTATCAGAAAGTGTTGTAAATATCCTATAGCTTCTTAAAATGTTTGAAAATATATAACCTCTCAAATGACTAACAGACTGTATTTATGTATTTAGGAATGTATATGCATCTATATATCTGTATATGTATGTAAAACAATTAATACAAAAAGAGGCTGTGAATTTGAAGGAGAGCAAGAAGGGGCATATGGAAGGGTTTGTGAGGAGGAAAGGGAAGGGAGAAATAATTATCATCTCAAAAAGTAAAACAAATGAATTTTAAAAATATAAATGCTCCCAAAGTATCATCCTCTTTTAAGGCAAATCTGTGCTTTAAAAAAATGAACAAGAGACAGCTTGGACATATTTCTGGGATAAAAAGTAGCACAGTCAAGAAGATCCTAAGGCAGTGTCTTTAAGACAAATGCCAGAAGACCTTGTTATCACAGTGGATGACAGTCCTTTTCCGGTTACTTCCCTGAAGACTGTACAGGGAAGTGGGAGATAGGGATTTTGATGATCCTGACTTTGTGAAGGCCTAGGACAGTGCGAGCATTTGTATCTCTATTGCTAGTAAAAAGTTTTAAAGGTAAAAATAATATAATAATAAATAAGTGTAAAAGGCATACAAAATAAAGATATAGAGAAAGAATACCATGCATAGTGGTAGTGCATGCATGTCATCTTGACACTTGAAAGACTGAGACGGGAACTGAAGCACATTAGAGAGTAGCGTGGTGTACAGGAGTCCGTGCCAGAAACCCATAACAAGAGCTACTTTCCAAAAGAAGAAGGAAAGAAAAGAAGGAAGGGAGGGAGGAGGGAGGGAGGAGGGAGGAGGAAGGAAGGGAGGAAGGAAGGGGGAGGAGGAGGGAAGGAAGGGAGGGAGGGGGGGAGGAAGGGAGGAAGGAAGGAGGAAGGAAGGGAGGGGGGGAGGAAGGAAGGGAGGAAGGAAGGGAGGGAGGAGGAAGGGAGGGAGGAGGGAGGGAGGGAGGGAGGAGGAAGGAAGGAAGGAAAGAAGGGGGAAGGAAAGGAGGAAAGAAGAGGGAAGGAAGGAAGGAGGGGAGGGAGGAAGGAGGGGGAGGAAGGAAGGAAGGGAGGAGGAAGGAGGGAAGGAAGAAGGAAGGAAGGAAGGAAGGAAGGAAGGGAGGAAGGGAGGAAGGGGAGGAAGGGAGGAAGGGAGGAAGGAAGGGAGGGAGGAAGGGAGGAAGGAAGGAAGGAAGGAAGGAAGGGAGGAAGGAAGGAAGGAAGGAAGGAAGGAAGGAAGGAAGGAAGGAAGGAAGGGAGGAAGGAAGGGAGGAAGGAAGGGAGGAAGGGAGGAAGGAAAAAAAAGAAAAGAAAGACAGAAAGAGAAAGAAAAAAGGAAGGAAGGGGAGAGAGAGAGGGAGGAAGGAAGGAAGGAAAGAAAGCGAGCAAAGAAGGAGGGAAGAGGAAGGGGCAGAGGGAGGGAGGGAGGGAGGTTGTAAAATTTGTGTTTTAATGATTATTTCAAAAAGTTAAAATATAAACATGTATAAACTAAAAAGATGAGACAAGCTGAGAACAACTTATTTATTAAACAAATAGTTCAAGTTGTTTTATATATTATTTGTTACACAGAAAAAAGTAGAAAACTAAATTTCTCTGTCCTCTTAAAGGCTTCTTTGCTGGTGAACATTTTCCTAAGAACAGATAGTCTTTTATATGAATGATCTCCAAACGCTCATGAGCAAAAAGTGTCCAACGTCTGGATACCAACAATACAGTCTCTGACTGCATACTGGAGTTTTTCTGTCCTGAATTTGTGATCTGCTCTCAGAGTCCTTTAATTTCTCAGAACAGAAGTCTCTTTGGGAGAAATAATGGGGGTGGGGGGACAACACTGGTATCAATGTAATACAAGACTAATTCACTATTGAAGGAAAAAAAATAATTTTATTAACTTAGTGTTGCCTAAGTATACAGTGTTTATAAATTCTGGTAAGAGACTGGTAAACTCCATTCATGATCATTGCTGCATATAGACATACCATTTAAAATAGCTAATACCACATTTTTCTTTTATCTTTTTGTCCCTTGATGTTTTTGCATATACACAATATTTCTGACTGTTTATAACTGGCCTCCTTATAATGGGCTCAGCTGAATAGTGAGCTATTCAGGTTTATAGTCTAGGACACTAGGCTGCATCATGTACTGTACATGTGTAATGGGCTACTCAATAGAGGTTTATGGAAGTGTATGTCCACAAAATGATGAAATTTCCTAATTATGCACTTCTCAGTGAAGCTGAATTTAACTGCACTATAGGAATTGTTATGCTATAATCTAATGAAATAGTAAGTGGCTCAAAAAAATCTATTCAATTTATCATTAATATACCTACTGTTTGGTTGAGAAAGAACTAGAATTTCTGGTGTCATACAACCAGTCAACTTCAACATTAAAAATAAGGTAGAGATTGAAATGAGTTTCTATGGATCTAGACTATGGAGTGGCATATCAGGATTGAATGACTAGATCGAAGATAAATGTCAAATATATGGTCATTTTTGAAGGGTACAATTTTACCCAAGTTTTCTTTTTTCCTATCAATAACACACTACACACACACACACACACACACAGAGAGAGAGAGAGAGAGAGAGAGAGAGAGAGAGAGAGAGAGAGAGAGAGAGAGAAATTAATTCCTTTGGAATCTTCAATTCTCTAGAAACTCAAAAAGGAACTATAGAATACAATATGGGCTTCCCTAATAGATTCATCCAAGAGCACAGTGAAGGAGAAAAATCCCCCATCTCCACAGTTCCTTTCAGCACCTTCTCTTCCCAGCACCTTCTCTTCCCGACTATCCCTTTAAGTCACTCCCAGTTGCCTTGAGCTCTTCTTCTCCACGGGGGGGGGCAAAAACTCTCCAGTAATCTGGAATCCCTTAATTACCTCCCTAAACTCACGATATGTGATTTGATCCTGTGGGGGAAGTCAAGCAGATGCAATTCAGTTCATGTTCTCTGTAATATCCTACAACAAAGTATCCTTGCTATGCTAATTCTCCTCACTGAGGGAACCCATTCTAAGCGTGTATCAAAGTCCTCATTTCTATCCTCGCATGTGAGTGCGCTTGTACAACTGAATGTGGAGACCCTCATAGTGATTCTGAAGCATCTCTATGCCTCTGTAGGTACTCCAGGTGACAGGAAATGTAATCTTTCAGAGTGATAACACACTGCTGCTCCTGAAGGACGCTGCTCCGTTTATCAGTTCATCATTTGATAGTGCCTGCTCAGGGCTGTTTCATTTGTTGCTGTTGATAGAAGCATTTGGCAGGGTTCATCTTTGTGGTAGGATGTGAAGAATACAAAAAGGCTCTTGGCTCAGAAAGTATTCCCTCCCTCAATGGGGACAGTGCCTGAAATGCATATGCAAAATATTCCTTAAACTTTCTTTAGCATACAAAAGTTTCAGTGTGCATGCCACTCTACAGAAGAATGGTGTGAGTCACTATCAGCTATTAATACTTATAGTCAGAACTGCATTGGAATTCTGCTTCTGTTTAACTATGACTTTAGGCTGGCTGCTAATTTTGAGCCTGTTTCCTGTTTGCTTAAAAATATGGAGATTAACGAAATGGAGATGTGCATGTAAAACATCGAGTAAGTGTTTAAAGGACAGTAGTTGAGTGACTGTTATTAACCTTAAAGAGAGTAGCACTCTGAGACAATATTCTTAGGATTCATCAACTCAGTTGTCAGGAATCAGGTGAGATCTGGTTCAGGGCCATTCCTGAGAGCGAAGACCCTAGTTGAATAGGGATATGGCCAAGGATTCTGAAGGCCCAGAATCAGAAGAAGAGTGGGGAAGTGGGAGGGAAAGAATTGAATTACATTAACAGGAACTTTCCAACAGGGAAAGTGTAGTCTTACTCAGGGTGTGATGCTTTGTGAAGGAGTGAGATCTGGTACTTGAAGTTCTCAAGCAGAAGTGGGTGCTAGCATTTCTAGTCAACTCCCTGACAATGGTGATGTGCCTGATCAACAGCAGATTTAACTCTTACTAGTGGGCAGCTCTTGTAGTGTGAAAATATTCTGCAGTAAGACATGGGGATAAGGTAGGGACAGCCAGCGAGTTACTCATCATGGAAAGACAGTTGATGCAATCAGGATAGACAATCTGGGTCTCGGGTTTTAACTGGTAGTGTAACCAGACGATGGCCTCCTGGGGACTGACTCAGAGTTAACCAAATTCACAGGAGACCAATATGTAAGCCAGAATGCCAATTGATTAATTTATAATGAGAAGTATAACCTCCAAATGGACCTGATACTACTGTTTGCTGATGAGTACATTATCTCCCTGTAGGCACATTTACATGAGAAGCTAAATGATAATAAGAAGGTTGCTTGGTGAGGAGGGACTCAGAGCAAGGGGATGCTTAATGGTTCACGTCATCAAGCTATGGTAGCCTAATGTCTCCATTTCATAATTGGGATAGACCGACAAAAGAGATCTGATGATGTTAGCTTCCTCACCAGTCTCTGTTTCACCAGTCTTGCTTTCAAGACAATCTGGATATTTTTTTAAACCGAGATTTGTTGTATTATTCATCTGTTCCACTAGCTTCAATATAAATCCACGACTTAGAGAATAGAAAAAATGGTTCAGTGGTTAAGAGCTCTTCCAAAGGAGGTGGGTTCAAGTTCCAGTGCTCTTGTGGCAGCTTACAACTGCCTGTAACCCTGGTTCCAGAGGATCCAATGCCATCTTCTGACCTCCATAAGTACCATGCACTCACATAATACATACGTATACATTCAGGCAAAATAAACATACATATGAAAAGACAGTTTAAAATTCGCAACCTAAACCCACTAATTACAAAATATAAAATATACAGAAAAGTTTAAAAAATCAATTTAATATCTCTATGCCCATCATCTAGATGTAACAATCCTTAATCATGTTGTCAAATGTGCTTTATGTGTGTACTTATATGTGATATATGTATGATTCTGCATGTTTTAAACTCTTAACATTCCATCTACTTAACTAGTTTCATCTTTTTTTTGTTGTTGTTCTTTTTTTTTTTTCGGAGCTGGGGACCGAACCCAGGGCCTTGCGCTTCCTAGGTAAGCGCTCTACCAGTGAGCTAAATCCCCAGCCCAACTAGTTTCATTTTCACTGCCTCGCCCTTGTTGGCACATATCCTAGCCATAACTAACTCCTAAATGTTAGTTTCCTGCTTGTTCTCTGCTATTCTCATATGCCATCACTTGTGCCTGAATATCATCTTTACCCTCTTTGCTTAGGTAATACCTATGCTTTACTAAATCATACTGCTCATTATTATATATGCTTATTACCTGCCTATCTCTCTGACTCTCCTGCTAAACCTTGACTTAATTGAGAACCAGAATGTTCTTTATATGCCTCTGCCTCTTCAGTAACTTATATTAAAAAGTGTCCAATAATAGGAAAAGCCAATGACCTACTACACACTTCTACCTAGTTCTAGTACGCACAGCTCAAATCAACATGTCTAAAGTGAACTTATCTCTTTTTTGCTTATCAATTGTACACATTTTTAGGCCTCTTCCTGTACTCCCTGCCTGAATGAATCCAGTCTTTAGACTCAATTCCATTCCTCCCTCTATAGCATCCCCCAAAATAAGTGCTGTTGATTTGGCCTTCACCATGAATCCCCATCCTGCCCACATCTGCTCAAATATACTGCCTATCTAGTCCAGGTTACCTTCACTTATCACTTGGAGTATTGCCAAAAATCTTCCTCAGATCCCCAATACTACTCTTGTTCCTTCCAATCTATTATCCACGGAAAAGCCAAAGTGATTTCTAAATTGCAGATCTGATATTACTCTCTGTTTAAATCCTGATTATATTACAGTTTTGGATAAGGTCCAGATACTAACTAGCTTCCCTCCCAGAAACTCTGAAGGTCTGGCCTTTATATGACACTTGTATTTAATCTTTTATTTTTATTACTTATTTTGTCGTGTTGGGGATGGACCCAGAACCTCACATGTGTTAGTCAAGTTTTCTATTACTGCACTTCATTCTCAGACCCCTAATCTTCTCTGTATTACCTTCCTTTCAGACTTCAAGTTTCAACCATTTTGCACTTAGAAGGCCTGCTATGATTACAGGTTTCTCGCACTTCTAGGTCAGGTCCCCATGTCTTCTCTTGTGTTGCTCTTTGCCTATAAAGACTAATCCTCTTTAGCTCAGCACAGGGAACTCTTCTCTGTTGTCTACTACCTGCCTGTGCTGTATAACCTCCTTTGGAGAGACAGTACCATATGCATACACTAGTCAGTAATGCAGTGATCACTTCTTATCCTTTGAAGTGAATTCTTGAGCTTTTAGAAAGCATAGTTGATATTTTATTTGACTTACATTTAGTTCATAGTATATAGGACATGTGAGGAAATATGTAAGAAATAATAAATGGAGGAAATGAAATAAATATCTCCCTATACTTATTTTGGTAGACATCTTATAAAATACCCCCTTTCTTTTGATCACATTCTCTTCAAAGAACAATACAGTTGATTTTCATTCAACTAACATTGTTTAATTGTGCTTTGATTGTTCTCCATGAACAAACTCAGATGATTTCTGGTATTATACTAATCTACTACATGGCTGATACTACTCTGGCTTTTTTTAGGGGGTAGTATTTTAAATCTTAAAGGTTAAATTCATTGACATTGGGGGCTGGATATTTTTCCACTGGTCCCATACCTACCCCCAAGTGGCTCCTAAAGTTGCTTTTAACACTCAAGGTTCATGTTTCACAGAATATCCAATTGTATTTTAGCTGGTGTTTGATAGATGGTGTTAATTTTCCTCTAGGTTTTTCTGGGGTCTTAAGAGTATCAAGAATAGAATAAACGTACGCTTAATCTTGGGAAATACTATTAAGTAAATGCTGGGCCAAGGATTTAGAGAAGAGAGTGATTGGAAATGTTGTGCTGGAAATTAGACTGAACCAAAAAAGTAGCTAAGACCGAATTCATAAACAGCATGGTCTCTGGTTATTACTCCAAGGTAACAACATTGATATTGTAGAACTCCTGTGCCCCTGAACTTGTAGAGTAACAATATTTAACATAATTTTCATACTCAGCTAAACAGGATCCTGAGTGTTTTATAGGAAAACTTTTAACCGTCTGTCTGACCAACTCCATGCGTTCAATGTTATCATTCCCATTTTACAATTTATAAACAAATCGAGGCACAGAGGAATAAATTCTAAAGGTTAAAAACTGTTCAGAAGTTGGGCCTGGTAGCACATGTCTTTAACTGTAATCTCAACTAAGCAAGAGGATTGCCCTAATGTATGCATATGGTACTAATTTACATAGTTGGCTCCATGCTGGTCAGGACTACATAAGGAAACCCTGTCTAAAAATCAAAATCATAAATAAATTCTGAACTGGCTGTCACCTGGTATATTAATTCAGTTTAGTTACATGCACAATTTTGAAAATCCAGTAAATGTGGTCGTTGACAGTATTGACTGAAATGTATGCTGAACTATAACTAACTCATAAACTAACAGTGACTTGGGTGAATTGTCCAGGTGGGCCGGCCTCATTCTAGTTGGTTCAAGAGAAGAAAGGTAATTAAGATCATGAATCTTGCTGGAATATCACTTAGGTCAAACCTAATTTGTGGAAGGTGAAAAAAAGAGGGGCTTGGCTTTGAGATGTATGGAGCTGTTAATTCTTTTGTGGTTATCATGATTGCTTGCAAGAGGCATCTGGTGCAGTGTGCTAGCCTCGGGTAACTGTAGGAAAGACACTCTGACACGTACAGCACGCTCTGAGATCAGGGAAGAGAAACGTGCTGTTTGGGGCCGCTAAGAAATTAATTAAATAAAGGGAGTAATGAGGACGTGCTTTGCTTGTCCTTCCCGGGGGGGGGGGGAGACAGGAAGCATCTAACCCTAGCACTAAGGACCTACTTAGAACTCACACCCTTTGGACCTGCAGCTTTTCAGAAGTACTTTCCCAGTCTCCTGACACAAAGCCCAAACTCCCCTTCAGGCAAAGGAGAGGGAATGTGTGCCTTTCAAAACCTAAACCAATCGGACGAGGAACTGAAAGCTTGTAAACTGGCGCATTCCCCACCTTCTCTGGCCAAGTATTCTTCCTAAAAAGGACAGGACACACCTGGCTGGCCAGAGAGTCTCTTGAGTAAGGTTTTCCCACCCAGTGACCCTTTTAAGAGGCGGATCCCGCAGTGTCCTTTCCTCTCCTGTTCGCTCTCTGGCTGGCTCACTCTCCCAGCCACCTCTACCCCCAGCCGGCTGGGCGGAGCTTCGCGCGAGCGTCCCAGAGCCCGACGAGGCCGCGGCAGTCGCGAGCGAGCATCCCTAGTGCTTGCTTGCCGGAGCTGCGTCTGCAGTAGCCTGGTCGCTGACGCTGCGTGCCGGTCGGCCGGGCAGCCTGCGACCTCTCTGGCCCCGCGCCCGCTGCTAGCCGCCAGCTCCCCACCTGGTTCGCACCTAGTCCTGGCCCGGGTCTCGCGCCGAGTGCACGCCATGGGGCCGCCTCCCGGGATCGGGGTCTACTGCCGCGGCGGCTGCGGAGCTGCCCGGCTGCTGGCTTGGTGCTTCCTTCTAGCTCTGAGTCCGCACGCGCCCGGTTCCCGGGGAGCCGAAGCTGTGTGGACCGCGTACCTCAACGTGTCCTGGCGGGTTCCGCACCCCGGAGTGAACCGCACGGTGTGGGAGCTGAGCGAGGAGGGCGTGTACGGCCAGGACTCGCCACTGGAGCCCGTCTCCGGGGTCCTGGTACCGCCCGACGGGCCCGGGGCGCTCAACGCCTGTAACCCGCACACCAATTTCACGGTGCCCACTGTTTGGGGGAGCACGGTGCAAGTATCTTGGTTGGCCCTCATCCAACGCGGCGGAGGCTGCACCTTCGCGGACAAGATCCATCTGGCTTATGAGA
This sequence comes from Rattus rattus, assembly GCF_011064425.1. Classification (NCBI taxonomy): domain Eukaryota; kingdom Metazoa; phylum Chordata; class Mammalia; order Rodentia; family Muridae; genus Rattus; species Rattus rattus. The sequence goes on from NC_046172.1 coordinate 89,994,414, forward strand.
GAGGGGCTTCTGGAGCCGTCATCTTTAACTTCCCCGGGACCCGCAATGAGGTCATTCCCATGTCTCACCCGGGTGAGTGCAGCTACTAATTTACAGCTCTTCAAACCTCTACAGTGACCAGCTTCCCCGGTTTCCCTCCCCGCTTGCCTTTCCCTATCCCCTTGTTTGGAAAGAAGACGGGTGCCCCTTTTTGCCCCCACTAAGTAGAGCAGGGTCCTCCGGAGAGTCGCCAGGTGTGGGGGTTGGGTGCAAAAGAATTCTTCAGAATTTAATTTGTCTCTGGTGGAAGAGGGTAAGACCAACGGGGGGAGGGGGTCACAGAGGCTGGTACAGTAGGGGGGCTTTTGCTTCTTTTCCTGGTGTTTCACAAGGGTGCTTTCCTAGGATTATGGGTGTGGGAGGGTGGACATTGGCTTTTAAACTATGAGAGAGAACATTGCCTGGGAATCGCTTTGCAGTATAAAAACGGATTTTTTTCCTCTCTGGGTTTCTCTTCACATTTCCTCTGAATCAAGTACAAGATTATGTTACAGTACTCAGTTAACCTCATTGTAATTTTTGTGGAAACTTTAGCTTAGGAGTTCTCTGCCCAGTGGTCTTGGATCCCAAGTAGTTCTTGTTATCAGTGCTTTTGTTTGCCTCTTGACAAACCTGATTTAGCTTCTTGAGTTCCAAAGCAGGTGATTAATGTTACTGAAAAAAAAATAAAAATAAAAATAAAGGCCCAGACTTTGGAAAAAAGTCTTGCAGGTACTTCAGAAATGTGTGGACATGGTAGGGTGGCTATTTTACTCCTTTCATTGCCCTTCCAGAAACCTGTTTTTTGTGGTTTGTGATCTTAGGGCCTGAAGGACAAAGTGGGGGGAAAAAACAGGAGAGAGAAGGGAAGAGACTAATAACACTATTTCATGACTGTTAAGAGCTGGGCCTAAAGTCAGACCTTGATTCAAATTTCTGCTCCTGGTGCTTACTAGTCCTGTGACCTTGGGCAACTTATCTGAACTCTGAGTCTTGGTACTCTCATCAGTCAAATGAGTCTGGGATAATAAGAAACCCATTATCCACAGGTTTGCCTCTAGGGTAAAATGAAATCAAACCTTCAGGAGTCTAGGGCAGTGTAACTAAAGGTTAGCAGATATAGAGGCTCCTTTAGGAGTCTCTGAAGGAAGGAATTTAGTTATTCAACTGCATGAGAATGTGTGTTCTTTTGCTTGCAGTAGTACCACTGGCCCTGCCTGGAGAGCTCTTGCCTTGAGTGAGGGGTTTCGTGGCATAATAGAGAGAGCACTGAACCAGAACCCCAGAGATTGGAGTTCCTCTGAGCCCCCTTGCTTTGCTCAGACGACCTTGTACAAGTTACACATCAAATGGTAGTGTAGGCATCGAGGGGTGGGCATCGAGTTGGCAGAGCATGCACAGATATAGCCAAGATAAGAGAATACTATGGGCAGGATCAGCTCTAAAATGCTGCAGTTCTTAGATTGAGTATATTGATTAAGGGAGCAAACTATCTTTCCTGGATGATAATACATTGATTAGAATGCAATTGCATTTTAAAGGCTACTCAAGTTGAATAACGAGGCTTAGGAAAATTTAAAGTCTTTATTTGGCTATCTGATTTTACAAGGATTTGACTTAGTCTTCTCCAAATGAGATTCATTTGCATGAATGATTCCCAGTTGAATAATAGGTTTTCTTTAGAGAATGACAGGTTAAACTACTGGACTTGTGTTAAGGATATTTATCTGGTAGTTTTAGGAGACAAAATTAACTTTTGGTGAGCTCCTACTATGTGCTAGGCTTTTAATATACCCATCATTATTTATTAACAGGCACTACGGTGTAGTAGGAAAAACAGACATTGAAGTCAAGATTGACCATCCAGTTCTGGATTTAACACGCAATACCTTCGTGACCTTGGGCAGGTTATTTAACCTTATTGAGTCTTGGCTTCCCGATTTGTAAATGAAGGTGATATTTATGTTGCGATGGTTACTAAAAATAACATATAAGCCAGGTAGCTGACGATGAACACCCATAAATGCTAGTTGCGTAATAGATTAATGTGCATAAGAGGAAGTGAAAAGTGAATGTACAAATGTATGGTTTTCCAGTTACCAATTTGAAGACATGGATGTCCTGAAAATGTAATTAGGTCTGTTGCATTTCAGGATCTCATAAAGGAATAAAGAAAGTCACAAGTGCACTGAAAGATACTTGGATACTTTGGAAGCTTTTTATTACCCAAATTGATGGCACAAACCATACTGCTGTTATGTGAACCACCCCAAAAGCTAACATTATTTTTGAGACATAAAATGACAATGCTCTCTAGAACTCCTAGAGAGACTACTTTTCAGCATAGCGAGAAACCACTTTACTCACGTTTGCCATTGAGTATTTGGAAAGTATTGGGCTATTTGCATTTTTCTCTCCTGAGAATAAATCCGGGGCTTCCTTTTAAATATCTGGTTAAATAAAATGTCTTGGATCATAGTAGTGGGGAAGCAGGATGGAGGTTTAAGTTTTAATTCATTATGGATTGAATGGGACCACCAAATGTGAAAAGCCATTGCTGCCTTCTTTGTTTACACAGTCGTCATGGACTCTTGCAGGGGTGACACATGAATCATTTGAACAGAAGAATACCTATGCTGTCCCCTACCAGAGGGTAAAATCTTTAATACCCATTGTTTCAAGTGATTGAAATAAGTGGTTTTAAGCCATTGCTTTCAGGTTTTTGTTTTTGTTTACTTGTTTTGGAGGCAAGATCTTATTGGATAGCTCAGAGAGGCGTCCAACTCACTCTGTAATCCAGTGACTTCAGGCTGGCCTTGGAAACTCATAATCCTACTACTTCAGCTACAAAAGGGCTGAGAGGACAGGCCGTCATGCTTAGCAGAACATTTATTTATTTATTTATTTATTTATTTATTTATTCATTCATTCATTCATTCATTCATTCATTCATTCCATTTAGGAGAAATTTTATAACATTGAGCAATCATTTAGGAAAATGAAGCTACACAGAGGCAGGTGGATCTGTTATCTCTGAGTTCAGGATCAGTGAGGGCTACACAGAGAAACCCTGTCTCAAAAAATAAAAATCATACAAACACAAAAAATGTAGTCTAGTATCAACTTGTGAAAATTATGTCTGTATTTTACTTTGATTGCCAACTATTCAGAAAAGCCAGCCTCACTAAAATAAGGCATTACAAAGGATACATATGAACTAATAGCTCTCTGTGGAATGCCTGAATACACACACACACACACACACACACACACACACACACACACACACGTGTGCACGCATGCACGCGAATGTACATACACATGCGCACATGCGCACACACACACACACACAGAGGCGCGCACACATCCTGGTTTCAACCAAACTGATCCAGAAACTGACAAGAGAATTGCGAGAGCAAATTTGATAGCAAAGTTTAACTATTCAGAATCACTTCAAATAGAAAATCAGATGAGAAGCAGCCAAAATTTAGAGTAAGCACTGCAGCCATCTAAAATGTCGATTTTCATAATGAAGTATGTTAAGAATGCTTTCTCAATTACACAACTTAAACTGTTCTTTCTCGGATCAAGCAGATGGGCCGAAGTCATGCCTGCTGTCTAATTGAGCACAGCCTACGGGTTGAAATGATCTGTGTACTTGCTGGTACAATTTTCCTTGCGTCAATAGGGGTAAGCATGAATTTATTGAAGGACCCATGCAGAGCTACAGCGGTCATCGTCTATGACACATGTACAAGTACTTGAAACACATGCAAAAAGGTGACAGGAGAAGCATTGTTTCTGAGGGCTTCGTTTTTTTAAAAAGTGAATGACCAAAATAGTGTAAATTAATGATTGGTTGTTCTTTCATCAAATACAGTTGGTATGTAAAAGTTGCTTGTATACTTTATTGAATGGTAATATAGTAGATGAGTTAATAGAATGGGACCTACCACTTACTATTTTTAATCTCTAGGGCTCTTACTTTACTTCTGTGAATTCTCCTGTATGCAAGATAGGCATTTAAAAAAAAGCCTCCTGAGGTTGTAGGATTAAATGAGATACTGTTGACAAAATGTTCTTATTAATCCCAGTAAGCTAGCTAAATGTATTTTATAAAATGAAAATTGAGTCTTATGTTTAGAGAACAAAATTTGAAAATGAGCAGCCTACAATACTTCAAAGTCTGCATAACTCAAAATCTTAATTTAAACCCTCTAGGCATAGAATAGACTGATAGAATTTTTTTTTTTAACAAGGAAAAACTCTTTTGATCTTTCTAGCTTTGACATTCTCTTCTTTAATAGCTTCTTTTCCATCAAGCTACCAATCTTTTCCTTTTCCATTCTCAAAGAACCTTGAAATACCGTTGGCTTGAGCTGTCTCACTATGTAGACCAGGCTGGCCTCAAACTCATTGAGATCTGCCCACCTCTCCCTCCCCAGTGCTGAAATTAAAGGCCTGGGCCACCAAGCCTGACCCTGAACTATGCTTTCTGAACTGACATGTCACCATTCCAATCACTTCTTGACTCTTTTTTCTTTACTTCATGAATGAGTTAGAATAAGTTGATTAAAGCATTGGGTGGTGATGATTTACCAACTCGAAATACCACTGCTAAATCTGTTTCCAGAATGTCCTTCATAGCTCGTTTCCATTGCACCCTGTGCCTCACAGCTCCCCCCTTCTAGTCTAACAGCTGCAGCATCCAGTTGATGCTATCACTTTAAATACTGTCACACAGTCCCCTTCTCTCTTGTGATAATTAATACCCTGCTTTCAGTTCCTGTGTCTTCTCTTGGAGAACAGCAGCTAGCTTCCTGATTGGTCTCCTTGTCTCCAGTCATTTTCTTCCTGCACACAGTCCTTCCATGTTGCTACGGGAGCACAGCTCTGATCATGTAAATGCCGTTGTTACCTATACATTTTAAAATACCTTGCTCAACATAACGTACTTAACTTAATTGGTCCCAAAGTCATTCGAAAACTTTCTACCCCTCTTCACTCCTAGCTGTCCTTTCTTAGTATCATTTGCTTGAATGTCCATTTTTCATAGTTTTTTAATTGTTGGGAGCGTGTAGTGTACATGCCATAGGGTAAATTCTCTCCTTCATCCCAGGATCTGGGGATCCAACTCCAGTCATTAGGCTTGATTTTTCTAGATGGGGTTTCTCTGTGTACCCTTGGCTGTCCTGGAACTCATGGCTGTCCTGGAACTCACTGCGTAGACAAGGCTGGCCTTAAACTCACAGAGATCCGCCTGCCTCTTCCTTCTGAGTGGGATTAAAGGTCTGAGCCACCACTGCCCAGCTGTGTAGCAAGCTCATTGTTAACGTGCTATTTGAGTGTACTTCTGCTGGTGCCAGTGCATTCTCCTAACTCTGCTGGTCAGAAACCCATTCATCCTTCAGATTTCAGCACAAATACTTCCATATCCTTTAAGGTCCTTTTTTTTTTCTTTAAAAATGTTTAGTTCTTGTTTATTTATTTGAAACAGGGTCTCACTACGTAGGCCTGACTGGCCTGAAACACTCTCACACCTCCTCTCTCTCTCTCTCTCTCTCTCTCTCTCTTCCATATATATATATATATGTGTATATATATATATATATATGTGTGTGTGTGTGTGTGTGTGTGTGTGTGTGTGTAGGCTAGGTTGGCTTCGAACTTACTGTGATCCCCTTGCTTCTTCTGCCTCTTCAGTCTTAAGTCTTGGACATGAAGACTTTGCCCATGCCAGTTTCAATTTTAATTATTGCCCACTAATTGCACACATTTATGAGGTTCATTTGTGGTATTTCCATACAGCCCCCCTCCCCTACAGTTCACACCTGAAACAAAATACCGTATAGGTTAAACCTCACTTTAATCTCTTTTCATACTTTCTGCCTTTTGCTGGTTGTTATTTGTTGATGTATTTTTCCTTCAGGCTAGATGGTAGTCATCTTCATGTTTTAATTTTTAGATTCCTCATAGGAGCCTTTCTTCTGGGTGTGCTTTAGAAATCCTTTTTAAAGGCCCTCAGCATCTAAGAAGTCAAATGCTGGAGGGTCATAAGATCTACTAGAAAGGTACCTCAGGCCTGGAAACGGGGCTGCATTTTTATTGAGCATTAGTAACTCTGTGTGTGTGTGTGTGTGTGTGTGTGTGTGTGTGTGTGTGTGTGTGTGTGTGTGTGTGAGAGAGAGAGAGAGAGAGAGAGAGAGAGAGAGAGAGAGAGAGAGAGAGAGATGTGTGTTGTCTGAATGTACAAAATAGAGTAAATGCCATATTCTGTGAAGGATTTAGGATTTCATAGGATAGAGAATATATGATAAAAGGATAGAAATATTTCAAATTGTAGACTCCTTACTTTCTATAGGGACCAAATAGTGACAAAATGCTGTGTTTTTTTTTTAAGCAAAATGACCTGGGTAACAAGGAAATCATGACAAATGAATTTTAGAATTTTTACATTGTGCTTTCCCTGTGCTATTTTTAGATGCTTAAAAAACTATGCCAGCCTTCAATTTGCGTCTCCAATTAAAACGCTTCCATCGAACATGTTCAACTTTGAATTTCCCAGCATAAAATAAATCCACTTTAAAGAAAGAAAATACAGCTAGATCAGTACATTATTTTCTATGCAGATAAATGTTTTATTCCTCCTCTGTCTCTGGAAAATATGGATTATCATGAATATACTATCACATTTAATATCTAGGCTCTCTATCTTCTTACCATTTTTGTTGCACTTATAAAATGATAAAAATGTGATTAAAACCATCAAGCTTCAATATAGGAGTGTACTGTATACAGTACGAACATACATTTTCGTTCTTATTTTCTGATTATACAGCTAAGTATAGGTAAGATATAAAAAAATGCTACTCATTCCAAAGCACAGAAGTAAACACCATCTTTCTTGTCTGTTTCTCCATGTGTAAGTATATCATATTTTACTTTTATCATTGTAGTAAATTTTTCATAATTAATGTCATGGTAGTAATATTTAGAAAAAATTAATGGCATTAAAATTTGTAGAAAAACCCATTTTTTATATTTAGTGATTTAGTAAGTTTTTCTAAGTATATACTATTATTATTGTTATTGTTGGTTTACATATCTATTTTTTCTTTTTTTTTCCATCAATTTACTTATTCACTTTATGCCCCAGTTGTAGTCCCCCTCCTGCCAATCCCTACCCCATAACTCCTCCCCCCCAATTCCTCCCCTTCTCCTCTAATAAGGAGGAGGTCCCCCCCTTGGGTACCATCCCACCCTGGCACATCACGTCACTGCAGAACTATGCACATCCTCACTCACTAACGGCAGCCAGGGCAGCCAGTTAGGGGAGCAGGATACACAGACAGGCAACAGCTTTTAGGATAGTCCCCACTCCAGTTGTTCAGGAAACACATGAAGACCAAGCTACACATCTGTGACATATAAGCCAGGGGCTTTATTAATGCTCTTTGGTTGGTGTTCCACTTCTGGGAGCCTCTAGGGGCCCAGGTTAGTTGACTCTTTAGTCTTCTTGTGGAATTATTTTTAAATTGTACATATATATTGTGTACACCACAGCCTTGTATCAAAACCCAATGCTTTTAATTATGAGTTCTTTGTCTCTCAGCTTCTTCTCTGGCACCGTGTCTGCCTGCGTACCACTGCGTTTCCCACCATGATGGAACTGTAAGCCAACTTCAATGAAATGTTTTCCTTTATGTGAAAAAAAAAAGGGGGGGGGGGGATTTGGCTCAGTGGTAGAGTGCTTGCCTAGGAAGCGCAAGGCCCTGGGTTCGGCCCCCAGCTCCGGAAAAAAAAAAAAAGAATTAAAAAAAAAAAAAAAGGAGTTCTCTCATAGTTGAAGGTTATGTCACTTGACTAGGGACTGGAATTGAACCTGTATCCCATTAGCTAGCAGAAAAGAAGTGCAACAGTTGGCTGGGGAGCAGTGTGATTTGCATCAGTTAATATCAGTTAACAAAAACATGCTCTCTCCATTGATGTTTACGTAAATATATACTCAATAGTTCTAAGGTAGCCTACCCCATATGCATTGTCTATTGTGGCTTTGTTCTTTTGGAAGAATTTTTTTCCGAGTCAGGATATTGTGTATTCCCATCTAGCTTCCAACATACTATGTAGCCCACAACCGGAGTGCTGAGGGTGTGTGTGTGTGTGTGTGTGTGTGTGTAAACCAAGCTCAGTTTCTGTGGTACAGAGGATGAAAGCTGAGGCTTCTTGCATGCTTGCCAAGCATTCTACCTACTGAACTATCTTCTTAACCCCCTTTGATGGATTTCATCAGCATTTGTGCTGCACTTCTTTCTTTCATGATTCCTATAGGTGATATCTTTTTTTTTTTTACAGTAGAGACTTTCTCCCAGTTGTACATCATCAGTTGAAGTAGCTTTGAAAAAAAAATAGGATTCTGTCTTTCTTCCCAACAGTAAAATGGTCCTGGAGTTTTTCCAAACTTTGATAGGGTGCCACGTATTTTCAGAGAGGTTTGGCACTGAGTTGGAGATTCAGCACTGGAAAAAAGAATATGAGAATTTTTATCTGCATATATAATAAATATATGTACATATAATATACTAATGTATAATGATATATAATATATGCGCATTTATTATATATGTATATTTTAGTGAAGTACTGTATACAAACTGAAAAGGTATATACACCATTAGCTTGGAGCCACAGAAACAGTATGGTAATTATCCTCCCATATATATTGTTCATTATTACCAAATGTATGGGTATTTTTGTGCTTGTTTGTTCCTGGGTTTGTTGTTATTGTTGGTGGTGGTGGTGGTGGTTTTGGCAAGAATATTAACAGTACAGAGTTGCTACACTTTCCCCTACTCTACCCACTTTGGAGCTCTGCATGAGAGTCTTTTGTTTCTAGTCCCTGGCCCGTTCTGTCATTTTTCAGCTGTATATGGCCTTCTATGCATCCTGGTATGTGGTACTGCTTGCATTTGCCAATAGACTAACGACAATATTGATTTCTTAGCTAAACAAAGTCTGGTGATTCATGCTGAGCAGTGGGAAACCAGATGTAATTGGAGGCTCTTCGGTTCAGAATCTAATTGTGAATGACTTGGTTTTAACACTTGAACAATCAGGTACCAATCTGTGACTTTCAGTTAACGCTATTCATTTTGACCTTTTCTGAAAGATGATGGTACTAAAATTTGTTGTGCCTTTATGATCTCTCTGGAAGTGGCTTAGACAAATGCTGCCTGCAATTAACGATATCTTGGCATTTAAAAAGAAAATAACACCATATTATTAACATTGTTGGTGAAAATTACAGGTTATTTTCCTCTTCCTTGTTTTTCTGTATTCTCTGATTTCTTAGTATGAATATATTTTACTTTCGTAATCAGAAGAAATGTTTTTTTAAAAAACCCTCAATATGCCAAGAGTTTGATAAAGCATAAAGAAAGAATTAATATTATAGTATAACAAAAACATATGATTGTAGAAACGGGTTACAGACTGAGAATTTTGGAATTGCTTTGGCCTTTTGGATACAGTTGTGTGGTTATTAGGTTACATCCTTCTAAACCCTACTTGATTTCTTACATGTAAAAATGAGACTGCAACACTAAAGAACTTGAAGGCCTACAGTCTTCTTCTTTTGTTATGAAATGGTTCTCTTTCCTTTTATATTTAAAAATTTGTATCTTCCCTTTGTGCACATTTAAATATTCATACTTCATCTTTCTTTCTATTTTTCTTTCTTTTCCAGGAGGGTGACTGGATCTCACTAGCATCCTTTAGCATCCATTTTATTGACTACTTTTAAGACTTGTACTTATTGAAGGCCTTAGTATAAAGAGTATATATGTTGATCATTTGCACCCAGCAGCATTAGGTGCTTTGATATAGTTTCTGTCACTCCTGAAAGGGGGACAAATTTTTACTAGAGTAAGAACAGTGGAGGACCTTAGTGCTCTTGTTTTACACTTTATTAATGATAGATAGAACATTTGGTTGCTGTGGAGCCATTTCTTTCCCTCTTAAGAAACCTGTCCCACTTTCTGCCCTATACGCTACCTTGACTGCTCTGGTTAATTCTACCTTAGGTACTCTTAACACTTTACACATAGAGGCATGTTCACAATCTTTTTCCTTCCCCTTCCTTCTGTCTTTCCTCCTTTGCCTATATTCTCCCTGTCTCTGTCCTTAATTTCCGATCTCCTTCGCCTTCTTCCTTTTCAAAACTGCCGATTCCTTACTTCTTTTGAAGTGAAATTAATCAATATATATCTCAGTGCTTTTGATATATAAATAACCTTGAGCATGTAGTCACATTCACTCCCATAACCACCACAAAACTCCAATCAGCTATGTAATTCTCCTGATTAAAAGTTCCTTCTCATGTTCTAGTATTCAGGATAAATCTGAAATGTCCTTGTTTTGATTTAAGTATTATAGTGATATGATTGTTGGAAAAGTTTTCTTAAATTTGGGGTTAAGTAATATTTTTATTTCTTTACATTTTAGTCCTTAAAACATTTCAACATGCAACAATCTGTGTGCTCCTTTGAAAATCCAATCTCTTTAGCAACATTACTGTGAGGAAAAGGTGTTCCAAATAATTAGCATAGGTAAACTTCAGATCTTACCCATTAGTCTTTTCATGTTGCTTATGATAGCCCTGCTGCCCTTCAGCTTATTACATACTTTCCAATTGTGTTGCTTCGGACTTTATCGTATTGAGTTTCTTTGTCATTATTGATCATGGTTCTCCCTCACCTTCCCCTGTAGTTTGCCATGAAGAAATTTTGTTTTTCTAATTCTGGATGATCTCTGAACATTATTTATTTATTCTGATACCATTTATCATATTCTTAATTTTCAGATATTTTTATTTGTATTTTAAATGTATGAGTGTTTGCCTACATGTATGGCTGTGCACCACACCCACAGTGCCTTTATAGGCCAGGTGAAGACATTGGATCTCCTGGGACTGGAGTTACAGATGGGCGTTAGGAATAGAACCAGAGTCTTAGAAGACCAGCTAGAGTTCTTAATTGCTGAATCATCTCTCCACCCTGTCTTCTAAGTTTTTTTTTTTTTAAAAATATATCAAATTTGACTTGTGCTTTAGTTAGCCAACAGCTTTTCAGATGCATCTTTTCTCTTCTTAGAGGATTTAAATAGTCATTGGATGACAATGAGAATAATGAAGATTTTTATTCATAATGAAGATTTTCATTCATACAGAAAGCCGTGAGCAAACCATCTATAACACTGTTTCCAAATACTCTTCTAAAAAGTTTTTGCATTAAATTCTTGGTTTCCACCTGGTCTATTTCATTTTTGCAAGCAAGCAAGAGGTGTGAGATATCAGAACTGGCCAATGTAAAACTTTGTTCTCACCTCCTTTATGTAGTCCTCTGTTGTGTGTCTTTTCCTAGGAAGACAGGAACAAGCATCTACTCACCCCCAATAGGGCATTGACTAAAGAAACAATTCCATCTGAGGCTAGCTTAGTGAACTAGCGAGCTTATTGTGATTACTCAAAGGAGTATGAATGGCTTAAAGCAGCAGCATCACTTAGAAACCCCCTCCAGCATGGGTGATAACTCCAAGTTGTATCCTTGGAGTGCCCTGTAAGACTTGCAGACAGCTCAGGCAGCAGGAGACTTATCTCCAACAATAGTTATTGCTTATATAATCTTAGAGGGAGATGGGGACTTTTTTCAGTCATTTTAGAAACTTTTTTGATTCAAAATATTTTTTTCATATACTATATTTTCTAATCACAGTTTCTCCTCCTTTGAAATGTCCTCCCAGATCCTTCCCACAGTGCAGGTCTTTTATTAAAAATATTTTGTTTATACACTGTGCTCATTATTATTCCCTCACTCTAGGAAAAAGATTTCTAGAAACTTTTTCTTGGGTAGGTAGGGCTTTTAAATCTTATTAGGATTCAGGAATTTTCTGAGGCTTGTGAGTTGTTTATTTCCTGAGCCTTTTGAGAGTTAACTGCTCCCTGAGTCATAACAAGTTTTCCACTTGGATAGAATATGTCAACAATACCCTCAAACCATTGCATTTTCACTTCTTTTTGACTGATATCAGCTACTTAAATTTGCTAACAAGGTAAGGGAACCTTGAGAAATGTAATGAAAGGCTAACAGATAACCTTTGATAGTAAGGAAAGCTACTTGATTGCTTTATTCTTTATTTCAATCTATGGTACCAAGGGTGAAGGTGTTCCGTTTGAAAATTGAAGATAGCGTTTTACAGTTCAAGAACAGATGTCCTTGAATCTGACTGCTTGGCATGAATTCCTGTTCTAGACATGAATAATTATGTAATATTGGGCATTTTGGCAACCTGAACCCAGTTATCATCATTTTTTGGAACCCAGTTATTTTATTCATGAAAGAGACCCAGTAGTACTTATTCTCCAAGATGCTATAAATAAAGTGTTGAACTCATACTGAACAACTGAAGAATGTTAGTTCCCTTAAACTTTTTACTAACAGTTTTATTAGTTTGAAACAGTACTCTTCCTTTGGTTGTAGTTTTTCAGTCTCATACTTTAAAATATGCAATTGTTTTATATTCAAAAGTAGAAAAGAGCAATGATACCCATCTGGGTAGTTTCTGAAACATTATAAGAAAATTGCATAATGAAGAAATGGGTCTAGGCATGATGGCAAATGCCAGCATTCCTGGTACTTAGGAGTTTGAGGCAAGCCTAGAAAAAGCAATGACAACAGTCATGGACATAACTCAGAGGTAGAATACTTGCCTATCATATGGAAGTCTCTGGGTCTGATCTCTAGCACCATAAGAAAACAAAGCAAGACAAAAATTAGAACAAAGAAAACTCTACCAAACAAAAATAAATGGGCTATAGGAACAACTGTCATGTCTTCCATTTTAAAGTAAGAATAAGACCATAGTATTAAAAGATTAAACTCTATCAATGAAAATGTTTATGGCCCTTTTTCTAGCATAGAAGTAAAGAGAAAGGATTTAGGAATTAGATGGATTTTAATATGATTCTCAGTTCATTTATCTCCTGTAATATCTTTGTGTGCTTTGCCAAATTAATCTCTTTAAAACTTGGTTTCTACCCATGTAGAATGGAGAATAGTAATTATGTCTACATTATAGGTTTATTATGATAGATAAATATAGATAAAAAATTGAGTGTACATTTTAATACATTAAAAGGAAAGCTTAATTTCTCTTTCAACTAATCTGTAGCCCAGTCTTGGATACTAGCAGTGCACCGTGTCATTTCTTAGAGCCTCTAATATGTCAGGAAAACTCAGTTCAATTTCATTCAATGTATTGTTTCTGAACTTCTTACTTTCTTTATATTTCCAAAACACTAGCCATCTGAAATATAATTTGGGAATTCTGCTTAGCATTCACTTTATAATTTCTCCCTTCTCCCATTATTTTTTAATTTTGCCTTCTTAAATTTAACTATATAAAGTCTGGTTAATTTACAAATGGGACTAGACCAGTAGAGTTACCTTAATTCATTATGGCAAACTTTAAATGTGACAAACATTTATGTATATAGTTTGCACCTTTTAGATAGTACAAATGAAGGTTCAATGTAGATATCTACAGACAATGTTTGTCTCTTTGTTGACTCTTAGAAACAATCTATTATGAAAGTCTAAAAACATGTGAGCTTAGTTCATGGGTTTTAAAAATTATTTGGGGGGATAATATGAACTAGATTTTTGTAATTATACCCTTGTGTTATATTTGACCAAGTGAAAATGAAGACCCTACCTTTCAACATGGTATCCTTTCTAACTATAATGATAACACAATTTCCAACCAGATCTCCTGGTTCAGAACTATTCTGAAAAGGGTGCAAAAAACGACTCTAGTAGGGAAATTGTTATTGGTGATTTAGGTAATATCAGCAACAATAGAGTTGTGTTCTTTTTTTTTTTTTTTTTTTGTTTCTTTTTTTTTTGAGCTGGGGACCAACCCAGGGCCTTGCGCTTCCTAGGGCAAGCGCCTACCACTGAGCTAAATCCCCAACCCCTAGAGTTGTGTTCTTTGGGAAAGGAATGGGCTTCTTTCTGATGTGCCTACTTTCCAAACTTCTACATGAAATGCATCACATACTTTAAAAAATTATTCTCTTGACAAACTTTTTCTATACATGGCAAATAATTAATACTTTTCTAGACAGTGACTGGACCACTGCCTTGAAATTATGAAACCTTAATATCAATCAAGCTATAATCAAATTCTAGCACAATGCTTCTCAAAGTATTACTTGTAGAACACATAATGCAAAATAACCCATAAAATAAATAATCAACAGATTTCCACATCCCACCTCATGCTCCCACTGACTCCAAGTGGGCCTTAGGAAGTCTCCCAGTTAAGTCCCATGCATAGTAAAGTTTGAGGATCATTGATTAACCCCAAAACATCTTAAAATGTTATCAGAGGACTACTGTTGCTCCCTGTAATTTCATAGTGGTTCAAGAAGTCAAATTACTTTCATAATAATACTTAGACATTATTCACTCTCCTCATATCTACATAAATGATATAAAAGCAGTAACAAAAACTGCTAGTATCATTTTTGTCGTTGTTGTTTTGCTTTTTGAGACAGGGTTTCTCTTTGTAGCCCTGGCTGTCCTGAAACTCACTTTGTAGACCAGGCTGGACTCAAACTCACAGAGATGTGCCTGCCTCTGCCTTCTGAGTGCTGGGATTAAAGGTGCCTACCATCAATGCCTGGCAAAGAGTCTATCCATTAGCATCTTAAAACAAACTAAGACTGTAAGCACTAAATGGTATTAATATTTTCTACCCCTGTGTTCCTAATAAGAAAAGGAAAACTTCACAGAGAATGTCCTCAAATACCATGGAGTGATCAGCCAGCCCTAAATGGGGCATCTATAGTATATTTCTTTCTGCAAAGCTCAGAGATCATTGTGGAAGAGGAGGCAGGAGGTCAGAGGGGTGGATGGTTAAATGGAAATGGTGTTTTCTCTATGCAGTAGGACAGTCAGCTGCACATGTGAACCCACAGTAGTTATTGCAGAATGTGTAAGAGCTGTATAAGCTAAAGCCAACAAAATTGCAATGTGGAATGGGAGATGAGCATGAAGTCCCATGCCTAGCTGAAGAACATGGATGTTTGAAAGGTTCTGAGAGAGGGAAAGTACTTTCTCTTTAAGTACATGACATCTGTAGGACCTAGCTTCATTCCAGGCCTCATATCCAGTAGGATCACTAATTGAACTTGATGGTTGGGTTGGGTTTGGGCTTGTTGTTGTTGCTGTTCTTTTTAGTTTTTTGAGACAGATTTCTCTGTGTAGCCCTTGGTCGTCGGATCTCACTTCATAGACCAGCCGGGCTTGAGATCTGCCTGCTTTCTGCTTTCTGGGTACTGATTAGGCATTGCACCACCAGTACCAGAACTTGTAGTTTTTTTAAGAAGAGAGAACTTTGAAGTTGATAGGTAAGGAAGTAAGGGTGGAATTGGCTGGGTACCAGGCAACTAATAAAACATTCCTTTAAAATTAGAAAGGGGTTAGATTTAGCTCAGGTGGTAGAGCGCTTGCCTAGGAAGCTTTAAGGGTCTGGGTCTGGCTCCCAGTTCAAAAAAAAAAAAAATTAAAATAAAACTGAAGGTCACTTTAAAATTCAGATGTATCAGGAAGGTAATTTGTTAAGTCTCCACTGGGCTTACTTTGCTACATAGGTGTGCTTGCTTCTGTGATGTGGTAGGTGACATAGCATAAAGCAGTCAGGTACACAGTCAAGGGTTGTGTTTGAAGGAGAAGCACGTGGGATAGAGCTGTCAGCCGAGCTAGCTATTCTTTTTTCAAAAGCCTTTTTAATCTCTGACAAACCCATTGACAAAACAGGAGCTCTTTTAGCTAAATATTTGAAGACCTTTCAAAATGAAAAAACTGAGCCTGTCATTTCAAGGAAACGCACTGACAGTGTTTGCTGCCAATGATATAATTTTTAAGTTTTCAGACAAAATGGGAATTTTTTTAAAAAATGAACCTACCACATAAATTTGATAACTTCCTGATACTCGAGCTTTTCAGATAACATCCATGTTGATAATAACAACCGATTTTCTCTTTTATATTGTATAGTCTTGAAATTAGTTATTATTTAGATCTATGTAATTCAACGAACCAATATTTTTATAGTTGATCAGTGCATGATATTAAAGTGGATAAACAGAAGCAGAGGATATAGCCCAGTTGATTAAGTGCTTGCCTTGCAAGCATTAGGGTCTGAGTTCAAGTTGCAGAACCCCTGTGGACAAAGTGGGTATAATTCTGCATGTTTAGAATACAGGTACCTAGGAGGTTGAGACATGTGGAACCCTGGGGCTTGCTAGCTAGCTAGCCTAGCTTCTTAGTAAGATCTAGACCAATGAAAGACCTGGTCTGAAAAACCAGGATAAAATGGCTTCCAGGGAATGACATCTCAGGACTTCATGGACATGTAAACATGGACATGTACCCATATACCTATATAGGAGCTCTCCACAGGAACACAGAGAGGTGGGGTGGGGGAGGTGGAGAGGGAGAGGGAGACAGACAGAGAGAGAGAGAGAGAGAGAGAGAGAGAGAGAGAGAGAGCACCATGATGCGGAGGAGGTGTGGATAAATAAAATATCCATTCAATATGTAAGGCAAACCAGTGGATTTCCATTTAACCAAGTAGGGAGGGTCCATTACATGGTTTCAAATTATACCTTTTAACTAACTAAATATTCAGTTTGGATGCAGTATCAAAATGCAGTATGTACAATTATACAATTATCCGAAAATACTATTAAAGCATCAGTTACTTCTTCAGTTGCATCATTCCTGTCAGTAAAAATTTACTTCATAGACTTCCACTCAAATATAAATAACACCACTCTTCCTTGTTACATTTTGAGGAAATAATAGTTATTTTAATAAAATAATGTTATATATTTATGATGATTTTATATGAATGAATTAACATTTTTTAAATTCCTTGGTATGAACTTCTGAACTGGTAAATGTCAGTAGAAATAACCTACATAAACAAAGTAACTTTTAAAACACGTAAAAATGTCCTGAGACCAGAAAATTGGAGAATTGTGAATCTAATTCTTGGGTTCCTCATAATATGCTAAACATAACTGGTGGAAATCAGAAGAGTTAAGACAGGATTAGATGTTTTCAAAACAGTTATGAGAATTGTTTACTTGTAAATGTAATAGGTCATGCACAAATTATTCATCTGTGACCTTTTCTACAGAGTTGTATCTATTTACCTACTATCTTTAATATGCTGCTTTCTGAAGATCCCATCTATTAGAAGTTGTTTTGTATTACACCAAAACTGATTCATTCTGTTTCTCTAGTGTAGCAATGCCCCCCAAAACCTACAGCTAAGAGTCCAAACCAATAGAACAGCTTTCTATACTATACACACTTAACGGATTTTCTGTCTTACAGAAGTACTTCTTAGACTTCCATTCTAAGAGCTTTGGTATTCCTGACTGAGATAGTTATCTTCCCTAACACCCGGAAGAGTTTGTGCTATAAAGGAAAAAGAACAAGCCTTTGAAAACCACTATGGAAAAAGTGAATTTTCCAAAGTCCAGGTGATTAGTTTCAGGTTTTCCTGATTAGAGGGTTGTTTATTTACCGTGCTGGAACCCCTCACACATAGACTTTGTCCGTTTTAGATAGCAGGAATTCCCAAGTGCTGATTCCATTGCAGTGTCAGGAAGCCCGGGCAGTATTGAATGTGCACTTAGTTTTACAACAACCACATTGGACGACAGTGGCCTTGTTATTTGTGATTCCCTGTTAGTGAATCCTTCTGCTTTCCTAACATTAAATTAAGAATGTTATTTTTACTCATCTCCTTAGGTTTTGTGTTGGAATGTCCAGGTCCTGTAAATATGCTATCATTAAACTTAAAATACTCCATGTTATGAAAATCTTATTATGACTTATTTTATATCTTGACATATTAGTATCAAAGGTGAGGAAAAAGGCCCAGAAACACAGAACTTAATGTGTTGCTCTACTCTAGAAATACTTATTTGTGTTTATACGTAAATAAGATTAAACTAGAATAATATCATCACATTTTCAAAATAAATGAAAGAGGTCAGCTATCAACATGAACCTGTATCTAATTGGTGTGCAGTTTGAATACTAAAAAATAAAATAAATGTCTCAATAGTACTTACATTAGAGACCATTGTGATTTAATATATCAGTTGAATGATATTCATTGTTACAGGGGCTAGAGTGGTTATGAGCATTAACTCTTCTGGAGGACCTAAGTTTGCTTTCCAGCATGAATGTTGGGTAGTTCACAACCACCTTTAGCTCATCCCACCCCCCTTGGAGGGAATCTGACACTCTCTTTTGGCCGCTGTAGACACTCACCACTACTACCATACACATAAATAGTTAATAAAAGAGTTGTTACAAATACAGAGGCGAATGCCAGCAGCAAAACACTGAACTGAGAATAGGACCCCTGTTGAAGGAATCAGAGAAAGAACTGGAAGAGCTTGAAGGAGCTCGAGACCCCATATGAACGACAATGCCAAGCAACCAGAGCTTTCAGGGACTAAGCCACTACCCAAAGACTATACATGGACTGACCCTGGGCTCCAACCTCATAGGTAGCAATGAATAGCCTAGTAAGAGCACTAATGGAAGGGGAAGCCCTTGGTCCTGCTAAGACTGAACCCCCAGTGAACGTGATTGTTGGGGGGAGGGCGGCAATGGGGGGAGGATTGGGAGATAAAAACCCATATAGAAGGGGAGTGGGAGGGGTTAGGGGGATGTTGGCCTGGAAACCGAAAAAGGGAATAACAATCAAAATGTAAGTAAGGGAGCTCCAGTGGCGCAATCGGTTAGCGCGCGGTACTTATACAAAATGTAAGTAAGAAATACTCAAGTTAATAAAAATAAAAATAAAAATAAAAGAGTTCCTACATTCGGTTTTATTATCACTATTCCCAAGACAGGGGTTGTGTTTTAGGTATTTACTATAGCCCCATAGCCTAATACAGTATCTGACCTATGTGTAGCTACTGAAAAAAACAATAGGATGAAATTGGAGGTGCTGTCTGTCTTCTGTGTCACTGACCCATAAGGAAGTGATTTATAGTTTTACTCATTGGCCAGTTTTGCTCACCTGAGCTATTCAGATCATACTCTGCTGGTTCTAAAGCAGAGAATTAATACAGTGACACTTTTGGTAGAAAACTAAGTAGAAAGCTGGGCCCTGTTGGCTTATTCCTTTTAACCCAGCACTCTGGAGACAGAAGCAGGTGAAGCTCTCTAAGTTCAAGGCCAGACTCCTCTACAGAGCTAGTTCTAGGACAGCCAGAGATGCACAGAGAAACCTTGTTTCAAAAAGCCAAACCAAACTAACCAACCAACCAAACAAACTAAAAGGAAGAAAACTGGAAAAGCTAAAGAAGTCCACAACTTCTAAGACTATATACATTAGTGCATTGATATTGATCTTGAGGATAATGTTATAGACTGTCCAATCTGTTTGCATTGAAAATGTTATAGTTAATGTAAGAGAACAAGCTAAAACTATGAGAAAGATGATGCTGCGTGAATGACACAGATTCATCCATCGAAAAAGGTTTGTTTCTGGACCATTGGATTTGTCTTCCTGAGGCTTTGAGTGCTAGTCTTTAGAGAAGATCCATTTCATGAGCTTTGAAGGACTGCTTTGTGTGTCTCTGGATCAAGAGTGCAGTGCCTCATTCTCCCTAATAGGCAAAGGGCCGTATTGTAAATTGTCCCCCTGAAAAATCATATCTATTGCATTTGTTAAAATTGAAAAAGCTATCTGGCCTGGTGAGTCACACAGCAGTTGGGAAGCAATAACAGGATGATCAGTTTCGGGTCAGCCTCTGCAACCCAGTATTTGAGGCAAGTCTGGGCTACATGAGACTCTTAGGGCCTGCAGAATATTTCTGTGAGTAAAGGTAATTGCTATGACAACAGAATGCATTCTGTAGACCCTGTATGTTGGAAGGACAGAAAGGGCTCCCATGTGTGTCCTATGCACATGTATGTGAATACATGCACAAAAATTTCAAAAAAAGATATAAAATCAAAATGAAAGAAAAAGGTTCTAGCCTGTATGTATGTGTCTTCGATGTTCCTTTCACTTTCTTCTCCCTCCCCCACCCCAGCTGGGGACCAAACCCATCCTTTCACTTTCTATCCCCCATTGGCTGTCTACTTTAGGAGTAGTAAAAGTTTACAATAAATTGTGACCGTATACGTACTGCTTATTATTATAAGTGGCTAACTTTGCATAATAAGTGTTTTTGTGAGCCTTTTTAGAAAGATAATAGCTCAGTCACAGAACATTGGCCTTTTTTATGCACCAGGCCCTGGGCTCAGTTCTTAGCACAGCAACCAAAAAGAAAAGATCATTTTAAAAGTCACTAAAGCGAATGCGAATATCTGAAAGGTTTACTGACCACAGGCAATATTGGAAGAGCATAGCTTAAAGGGAAACAAAGCTCTTTTAGGTTCACTTTAGCATCACAAACTGCACACACCCAACAGTCATAAAAGGCTTTCTTTAGAACCTTGGGGTGTGGCTTAGTGGAAAAGTACTTGGCTGTCCCTCACGGTGGCATTCTGGAGGCCTTGCATTTAATTCCCAGCGCTGAAACAGAGAACTAGTTTTTGTTTGTTTGATTTTCTTGTTCCACTAAAACGAATCTGTTCTTTGGAATCCAGAGTCAACATCTTATTTTGTGGTTTTCAATAGAGGAACAAATAGGATAAAACCAAACTTCTCTCTTGGGATTGCATATCTACTGACTTGATGTTTTTACTTATGTGTGTGCAAGTATATGTGTATATGTACCCCTTGATGTCCCTCTTTGATTTTTATTTTTATAGTCAAATCACTTTGGCTGTAATTAAAAATAGGGAGCTAATAAAATGAGTGGGAAGCAGAGCACCAAAGTAAGACGACAGTTTATAGATACATTTTGTCTTGTAACTGTCACTATCCAGAATACAGGTAAAATTGAGACGATAACACAAATATCTCTGATCAACAGATATACGTACTGTGGAGTACTTGCACTGAAGCCCACAAGTATGGTCTGGAAGCCTATTTGCTCTTTCTCTACAAGCAAGCTTAATTGTCTCTTATCCAGCATCATTGGAGAAGCATAAAATTGTAGAGGAGAGCTGATGCTATTAGCAACAAGTTAAGCGAGACTCTTCTTCCCTCACGGAAAATTGTCCAGTGTTAGATTACTTTTTTTTTTTTTAATGAATTAGGCTGATCCATGAGGTCTATTCCAGCTTCAATAATATATGACTTCAGTGCAAATTATAAGAGTCTGGAGACAGATAATATTACGGCTATATTAAATAATGGTTTGCAAAACCAATCCACTGTCAATAAGAAATCATAAGTAGTATATCTTAGTTATGAAAATAGGGCACTATTACATATTTATACATTTTTTTGTCTGTGGAATAAGTAGCAAGTACAACTAAAGATGACATGCTTTTAATAATATAAGGATAGAACGGATTGATTTCTTCATCCATTTGCTTCACGTAGGCCACTAGAGCAGAAAGGTCTGTGTTAAATCTATAATGGAATGAACCTACTATTTTGTGGGTTGTTTTTCACTTAATTAGTTTGAAAGCAATGAGCTCGTACATACCATAACGTTGGGGATCATCCTTCTACTGTGACAGGGGTCCTGGGCACTGACTCAGATTGTCAGACTTAAGAGGCAAGGGTTTTTATCCTGAGTCATCCTGCTGCCCAACTGGTATAGGTTTCATTGGTATATGATGTATATGTTTTACAGCAATACAACACTGCTTACAGATTGTTTTAAAATATTCTGATATTGTGCTCAAATGTATGTTATGTTCCCTCGTGGAAAAAAGCTGGTTGTATGGTTGCATACACAAGATACATTTTTGTTATAACATATTATCACTTTTCCATTAATTTATTTATTAATTTTACATCCTAATTGTTGTCCCCACCCACTTCACCCCTCACGTAGTCCCTACCTCCAACCCCCCTTCTCTTTTGAGAAGTTGACTCCCCCATCCCCCTGTCTGAACCATGTTGAAATGAGACATGTGTCTTTTATATGACTGGAAGTGTAATTCAGTATTGTTCATGGCTAGACTTTAGAAGGTATTATGGACTGTGGGTATTGAAACACAAGCTTGTTCCTGATATATACCCAATGTACATTCTTGACTTTTTATTTTTAAGTTTGAATATAGTGGCTAGTCTGAGTAGTGACTTCTGCTTTGTCTGTATCTTCTAAAGGGGGAAAAAGCCTCTAGAATTAATTCTACTAGTCACTTATTAGAAGGTCACATCCATGATATAAAAAGAATTCTTTCAAATGGCAATATTTTCAAAAGTTGACTTTTAAAAGTATTGTCAAATATCATATCCATTACAATATCACATTATGTGACTAATGAGAACTTTACACACAGATGTTTTCTTTATAGGAAAAAAGACAGGATTCTAGGCTTTAGTTTCATGGCTACAAATTTAAAAACAAGACGCCTTTCTTTCTAACCTACAAATTATTTCTCCCCTAAGGGAAATTTTGATCATATGTTTCAGATGAAATTTAGTCATGTTTGTTTTAGATAAAGATACAGAAAATGCTGTCTGCATTTTATACTCTTCTTCACTTCCTGTATCTGCAATTTTCTTCCATGGAAATAGCACAGTGACCCATTAACTTCTATCAGACTGAGCTGTCTGTCACGCATCAGTCAGGAGCACGGAGAGTTTAACTGTCACCTGTAAAAATAGGGGTTTTTGGAACTTCAACTATAGTGATGAGTTGGAGAGATGATTTTAGAAGTTAAGAGTACCCAATGCCTCTCCAGAGGACCCAGGTTTGGTTCCCAGACACATAGCAGTTTGAAGTATCTGTAATTGCAGTTCCACTAGCTCTGACAGACACTTCTCACTGTAGTACATACATATCGCACATTGTGCTCCTAAAGACATTCATGCAAACACTCAGATGCATAAAATAAGCTGATAAAAGGATCTTTGGTGATAGCATTTGTATAGATTAGAAAGAATCCAATCCTGGGTACTATGAGGTCTTTCTATGTGACCTAATCCTTTCATCTTTTGCTACTCAGAGCTGTAAATTTCAAGGATTATTTATTTGGGTTAAAAAGAATCCACAATATGTACCACCATTTAAGAGTTTTACTCTTAGTCATTGAAAATGGCAAGACTAACTTGGTATTGTCCTTTGTGTTTAAATTCTAGTCTAAAGGTCTTATTTGTGGGTGGTTGTTTATCCCAGGCTGGAATTTAATCATTAACCTTGAGTAATACCTTAACCTAGTATCAATAGGGGGTTTCGCTGGTTGGCAATACATTAACATTCAAAGAACCCTTCTTTTGCTTAGGATCATTCATCTTGGGTCATAAAAGCTAGGAGGATTATAAACCTTGATAAGCATTGGAATGGCTTGAACAATGACATTCTCAGAACATTCAGAAAGATAAGGTTTGTCTTGTTTTTCTAACCAAACATGTTTGGGAGTAAAAAAGGAGGTTATTACAGATATAAAGCCTTTGTAACAGTAGTAGTGTAGTTCAGGTTTGTCCTTAACTGGCACTGAATAGAAACAAATACTTCTATCACGACTTTGTGTTATTTTCTTTGCTAACCTGAATAGGTCTATATATAAAACCTTAGAGCTCTTGAAACAAAATGTCTGCCTGCCTGCCTGCCTGCCTGTCTGTTCACTTTTTCTTTTCCTTTCTTGTAATAAACATTAGAAGGATGAAGATTATCCTTTTCTTCTTTATTTTGTTTCATAGAACATTAAGAAAGCAGAAACAAAAAAGAAAGGAGGGAAGGAAGGAAGGAAGGAAAGAAGGAAGGAAGGAAGGAAAGAAAGGCCTTTTTTTTTTTTTTTTTTTTTTTTTTTTTTTTTTTGGAGCTGGGGACCGAACCCAGGGCCTTGCGCTCCCTAGGCAAGCGCTCTACCGCTGAGCTAAATCCCCAACCCCCGAAAGGCCTTATTTTATAGGTGGATAGAATGAGCTTTGATTGTATTAGCCTACCCATTGCCCTCTCTTGTCCCATGTTTTCCTTTCACAAATCAGCTTCTCCTTTCCAAATTTGGTGTTATCTTTGAAAACACAGAAAAATTTCACATTGTAAACATGTGTATGGGCTGTAAAACATCATGAGATTATTTGTCAAAAATCCCTATCTTACGGTTGGAGAGATGGCTCATGGGTTAAGAGCACTGACTGCTCTTCCAGAGGTCCTGATTTCCCAGCAACCAAATGGTGGTTTATAACCATCTTTAATGGGATCTGATACCTTCTTCTGGTGTATCTGAAGACAGTAACAATGAACTCGTATACATTAAAATGAATAAATAAATCTTTAAAAAATCCCTATCTTGATATGTAACTATATGTATGTTACATATATGTTATATGTTATATATAATATATTTTTATATATTACATATGACAATCTGCTTCCTTATAAATTAAAAAATAATCTAATTATTTCAGTAATCCCAAGGAGGTAAGTTCTATTGTCTACAAGTCGTGGACTATTTGTCATTAAGAAGGCCTTCACACAGTTTGCATATTGGGGTAATTTCTCAGGACTGTACTCCTAGCTACTCAGGAGGATCAGGCAGGAGGACCTGAGTTCCAGGCTTGCCTGGGAGGCAGAGTGAGATAAGCAAACTAGACCCCAAAGGTAATACTGTTGAATTATGGTTAATGTTGCCATGCCCTTTTTTAAAGCAGCTGTTCTCGACCCAAAGGGGTCATGTATCAGATAGACTGTATATCAGATATTTACAATATAATTCATAACATTAGCAAAATTATAGTTGTGAAGTAGCAATGAAATAATTTTATGGTTGGGGTCACTACCACATGGAGAACTGTATTAAAAGAGCAAAATACTAAGAAGGTTGAGAACCACTGCATTAAACTATGAGCTCCTTAGATCAATGACTAAATCTTACACATGGTTATAACCCTTATGTCTTCTGAATATGTACTACATGCTTAATAATGTTAACTGAATGATGACACATCCTTTTGTATCATTGGGTCTCATTTTAAATGTTTTAATTCATCCATTAAATTGCCTTTTTATATTAATGATCTCAAACTAAAACTGAATTCATTTCCTTTTACAGGTGCAGGAGACATTGTTGCGATCATGATTGGCAATCTGAAAGGGACAAAAATTCTACAGTCCATTCAAAGAGGCATCCAAGTAACAATGGTCATCGAAGTAGGCAAAAAACATGGCCCTTGGGTGAATCATTATTCAATTTTCTTCGTTTCCGTGTCCTTTTTTATTATTACAGCAGCAACTGTGGGCTATTTTATCTTTTACTCTGCCCGAAGATTACGGAATGCAAGAGCTCAAAGTAGGAAGCAGGTTGGTAATGCTCTTTTTCCCCACTTTTCAAATAGTTCTACTGTTTCAGTTACAGTTTGGTTTCATAGATATTATTATGCTTACTAGACAACGATCTATAAATATGCTTTATGAAATTTAGTCATTCAAACAGTATATCAGCTTTCATCATCTCAAGTTTTATATTCTGTCATTTGTCAAAGTTAATCCTGCTTCATTAAGTCTTTTCACACCTCTGACGATGCACAGCCAACATTTATTTATAAATGACTGTAAATACATATGTTGCTTTAAATGAACTGTTTTCCTTAAATTATAAAAGCATTTCTACACTCAAAAATAAAGAAATTAGGAAGTACAGATGAAGCAATCTTCATAAAACCAATATAACTGTTGTCACTGCCTGAAGGTAAATGTGTGTGTGTGTCTGTGTGTGTGTGTGTGTGAGAGAGAGAGACAGAGACAGAGACAGAGAGACAGAGACAGAGACAGAGAATGAATGATTGAATGAATTTGTATGTGGCCATGGAACTATAAAAATGAAATCCTGAATTCATGACAAGGTAGATTGTATTTTGTGTTGATATGTACCTGCGTGGGGAGGGGCCCAGTGAGCATATGAAGATCAGAAAGCAATGTGCCAAAGTCCATACTCTTTCCACCTTGTGGGTTCCAAGAATCAAACTCAAGTTAGGCTTGGCTTCAAGTAGCTTTACCCACAAAGTCATGTTGCCAGGCCAAGGAAGGTTTTAAAATTTCACTCATTTGTGATAACAGCATTAAACTATAAACATACTACATATTTATAGTTTTACCATATTTTAACATTAATGCTTTAAAAGTACAAAGTATGGAAATGGTAGCACAAAACCCCCAAAGGCTTATAGAACAGAGGAGTACCTATGATTCTCTATCCCTGATCTTGTTATATCTAAACTATCTTCACCCTCTCCCATGTTCTCAACTCTGATTAATTAGCTTAGATTCTGTGGCCATTCAAATGTTATCTTGGATCACCACTTTCTTTGCTGTAGAGTCATTTGGCATCCATAGAAGATTGGTTTCAGGTCCTTCTGTTGTATACTCAAAATCCTTGAGCTCTCAAGTCCCTTATGTAAAATATTACAATATTTGCATATTATATATGCATATACAAACACTTTAGATCCTGTCCAGACTACTTATAATAACTAATACAATGTTTATGTTATATAAATAAGTCTTATGCTATGTTCTGTAGGGAATGACTGTCAGACTCCGCACATAACCAGGAGAGATGCAGTTTTTAATTCTGAATATTTTCAATCCAGTGTTTGCTAAATCCATACCTGTAGAACCTATGCAAATGCAGGGCTAAACATACTCACTGGGAAAAACAACCCCGACTAAACCTTAATTTGCACTCTGTGTCTACATCTCGACTTGCAGAAGTACCAAAAAATTATTTGTAGCTATACTGACTTTAAATGTATGATCTACATCTGTACTTCTTTCTATCTGCATCTGTGTTTAGAGCCTGCTCCTCCTTTCTGTCTTCTGTTTTGGCAGATAAGATGTTTTCTATAGCAGCCAACTTTCTCTGGTATACAAGCTCTTTTGTATACTCAAGGCTGCCATTCCAGCAATTTTATTCCTTTTAGCAATGCCCCCCTTTCCTCTAGTTCTTTCCAGTCAACCCGGGCATGCATCAGTATTTTCTACAGAATTTCTATTGTCTCTAGGCCAGAAGCTATTGAGCTGCTCTTCCCTGCCTCTCTCTGTCTCTGTCTGTCTCTTTCATTTCCCACATAGCCTTCATAAACAAATGCTACACCCCTCCAGAGCATAATTATTTAACTACTTATTTCTCCTTTTGCCTGGCCCAGGCCACCATCATTAGTTACTCTTCCCTTCAAGTTTTGTCAATGTAACAACACAGTGTTGTGCACTTCTCCATGGTATTGGTAGTTAACACTTTCAGGTGATAGAAGGAAGCAATGGGATGTATTTTTTATAATCTGAAAGGTTCCTCAAAGGCAGTGACGTTTTGGCAATGTCATCTACTAATTTTCCACAAAGCAAAAAAACAAAAAACAAAAAACAAAAACAAAAACAAAACAAACAAACAAACAAAAAACCCTTCATTATATTTAGGACCAGAAGCAACAAGATTTCTGTAGAGTAAGAAAATTAATTGAATTTCAGAAAAGATGAAAAGTTTAAATTTTATTCTGACACCTATATAAGGATTATGTACTACCATATATTAATAAATGCTGAACATCAGAATGTTTCGAATTAATTGACTTCTGTCCTCCTCAGTGAAGAAGCTTATCACAATGGTGACAGGTTCAGCCTGTTACCAGCTAAGGTCAGAAGGATGCTTAGCATTCCGATGCCAGGCTGCTCGGTAAATTCACTGTGTTAATATTTGACATTTGTATATCATGAGGGTTTTTATCTCTGAGGTTGGAAAAAAATCATCTCCCATATGACTGACTGACTATGCAAAGGTTAGTCACAATGATGAAAGTGGTTTGTGTATGTCCACAGTAAGGTCCGTGTTTCTGTATTCTAAGTGCCGTAATAAATCTATAAACTCCTTTAAAGTAATAAGGTTTATTCCTGGATTTTAAACAACAGAAATATATTATTCACATTCTGGAGGCAGGAGTAATAAGGTTTATAAAGAACTTTGCCTAGTGTTGCACAAGCTTCATTGCACATTTAGGCCTAATCTCATCTTTCAATTAAGCAATTTTCATAGATTATAATACATTTTATGAAAGTTTACCTTGGTAGAATTTCAAGAATAGCATTAGAGCTTCTCCTCTATTACAGAAGGCTTTTGGAAGATCCATTTTTACTGCTTATTGGATTTTATCTTCCTCCTTTGAGGATAAAAAGATTAAATATATGGTCAGTATTCACTTTTGCTTATAAAGATTTGAGTGCTGTAATGTTTCTTATATATTTGATTTTCATAAGTTCACATTTTTTTTTTGTAAAAAGCTTCACGCACATGTCTGCAACTTTTAACTGGACATTTTGCCACATGTTTTGTCTTGTATTGATAGAGATGTTGATGAAGCTATGTTACAGAAACTTTCCCCATCATTAGAATATTGGGGAAGACTGGGCATGGTGGTTCATGCTTTTAATCCCAGCAGAAGCAGGTGAATCTTTGTGAGTTTAAGGCCAGCCTTGTACATAGTGAGTTCTAGGCCAGCCAGAGTTACATGGTGAGACTCTGTCCCTAAAAAGCAAACCAGTTGAAGGAATCAGAGAAAGAACTGGAAGAGCTTGAAGGAGCTCGTGATCCCATATGTACAGCAATGCCAACCAACCAGAGCTTCCAGGACTAAGCCACTACCCAAAGACTATACATGGACTGACCCTGGACTCTGACCTCGTGAGGGTTGCAATGAATATCCAGTAAGAGCACCAGTGGAAGGGGAAGCCCTGGGTCCTGCTAAGACTGAACCCTAGTGAACTAGACTGTTGGGGAGAGGGCAGCAAGGGGGGAGGGTTGGGAGGGGAACACCCATAAGGAAGGGGAGGGGGAGGGATGTTTGCCCGAAACCGAAAGGAATAACATTCAAATGTATAAAGAAATACTCAAGTTAATAATAAAAAAATCTAGAAAAAAACCTTGCACATTAAAATGAACAATGTCTAGTCAGTATTAAAATTCTTGATAATATGAAAAAAGCAAACCAAACGAGTATTAGGGAAGATTTTGTATCCAGAGATACCTTCCTTCTGAAGATTATGAGGCATAGCAAATATTACATAAATTGATGGTAGTCTCTAAGTCTTAATAATTACTCCAATGAGCCCCAGGTATAATACCTTTACATTACCCTAAAGGATGTGGAAGAACACACGTCATCCTGGTTTTGCTGGTGACAAAACTTGTTAACATCATGAAAAATACCAATGGTGTCGAAATGAAAATAATATACTAAACACTGGCAACTCGGATGGTTGTTCCTACTTGAAACAACCTTAATAGGAAAAGAGAAACCTCATGACACAATGACACTAAATACTAGACTACTTGTGGTTATGACCACTATATCACTGTAGAATACAGTACCCAACACTTAGAGAGAAGTATAGTGTGTGTGTGTGTGTGTATACATATATATATATATATATATATATATATATATATATATATATATTCTGACATTAGCTAAGGTGTTGATACTCAGTGACACCTTATATTGGATTAAATACTGTTAAATGAAAGAAAAGAAGGTGCTCCAGAAAATATGACATGGAATAGGTATAGCAAGAAAAGCTGGATTTACATTTACTTTTGAAAAATATTTTTTTTAAGATTACGATTAATGGCATCCTTTCCCCCCTTCTAAACACTCGTGTGTAGTTTCCTTTGTTCTTGTTCTTCTTCAGATTTTTTGGCCTCTTTCATTATTGTTGGTGGTGGTGATGGTGGTGGTGGTGGTGGTGGTGGTGTGTGTGTGTGTGTGTGTGTGTGTGTGTGTGTGTGTGTGTGTGTGTGTTTTCCCTAAATACATAAATACAATTTGCTCAGTCTGTAAAATGTTACTTTTATGAAAGTTTTCAGGGCTGACCATTTAGTATTGGATAACCAAACCAGTTGGTATGTTCTAGGGGGAAGACTATTTCTCCTGGTCTCAGCATTCCTTAGTTCTTTGTGTAGAGTTGAGGCCTCAAGAGCTCTCCACTTTCAACATTAGCACATCTATTAGTATCATGCTTGTACATTTAGTCTTAATGAACAGTGATTTTTTTAAGAAGAGTAAGATGCAGTAATTAAAATACATAGGAAGAAATCATTTGCAAGGAAGACAGAAAAATGGATTAATGAATTTGGAAGGAGATAAGGGAGATCCAGAGAGAGAGTAATCAGCTATATATGTGAATGAAATTGTCAAAGGACAAATTTAGTTAATAAGAAATAGCTTAGAAATAACTATTTTTGAGAAGAAAATATATGAATGGAAATGTCACAATGAGACCCATTAAATTTTACAAATCATATATGGTAATAAAAATGAGACTAGATATGAGAATAGAAATAATACTAATGATACCTATGTACTCCATAATGGAAGGAGTTAACCATGCTGAACATCAGTTAATGGAAACTTTAACTACATATTAGTGTGAAATGGGGAAGGTAGGTGATACACTTTGTCCCTAACATGGAACCTAAACATGACACAGTCATTGCCACTAGTGACATTTCTCCATAATAGTTAATACATGGGAAAGAAATGTAGAGTTCTGTGATGCCTCCTGACTTATTTAGTAAGTAGACCAAAGTATATCATGACCATACTTTGAGTTCTGAGAATATATATTAGTAGTAGAGCATGTCTATAACATGTGTTTATGGGTTCAAACACACACACACACACACACACACACACACACACTAAAAGGCTGGAGATACATTTCCATGGAGAAAAGTACTTGTTTCACACACTTTAGGACCTGAATTAGACCCCTAGCACTCATAGAAAAGCCAAGTATGCTAAGGTTTGACTGTAATCCCAGTGCTGGGGAGGAGGCAGAAGGATTTGGCCATACAATCTACCCAAATTTGTGAATTTTTGGTCTGGGGAGACTTTGTCTCAGAAAATGACAAACAACAATAGACTTGGTAACATGAAAGGGGGAAAATCTGACTCCAAACCCTAGACAAAGAGCTAACAGGCAAGTAAGGAACACTGAGAGCAGGAAAAATTGTCATCCCCACGAGTGAGCACCCTACTTGTTTATCCAACAACAAGTGGTCAGCCCTGAAATCATATGCATATAAGTAACACTGACTTCCCTGAACAGTGTACTTCTAGACTTAGGCATATTTATGTATCAATAACAAAGACAGTGGCCATGAATTTAAGGGGTTTTGGGGTGGAAGAGGTTGGAGGGAGGAAAAGGACCTGGGAAAATGAGGTGATTACTTAAACAAATAAGGTGGAGAGAAATTTCAGAAAATATATGACATTAACATATGGTCTATACACACACAGTAAAATCATCATACTGTAATATGGTATAATACAGGTGTTGTTGATGAGTCAACTCTTGTGTGTAAACAAATCATACAGTAACCAAATATAGTGGAAGATATAAGTAAAACTTCCTCAAGATGTAATGCCAATGGATAGTGACTTTCCTGAGAAAGAATTAAAATTGCCTAATTTACTGCTGTATTAAGTCAGTCTTGACAAGCTTATTACAAAGTTCAAGTAGCCATAGATCAAAGGGTAAATGGATAATGAAATTGGTACAGCAATGAAAGATAGTAGTGAGGGTCTTTTAGAGGGTCTGATTGCTTCTTTGTGCCCATTTCTACCTCTTGTTGGCTTCTGAATCTATTAGGTGTGTTTATTGTCCTTACAGACTGTATTGTGTGTCTATGTGTGCATGTCTGTTTGGGTGTGTCCGCTGTATATATTTTAAATATATGAATGCTATACTATGCTAATATAAATACTACACTATAAATATAGTCAAGTCTATAAATATCAACCAGATACTATTTTATGTAATTATATATTCATATTATAATGTAAAAATATGAATATAACAGTATATATAAATACTTAGAAAATACTATAGCAAATACTTACCAAATTAAGTATTTATATACACTTTTTAAAGGTACAACCTTGTGGTTTTGTTGTAAAAATTTTGACCAAAGACAATGTGAATAGACTGTAATACAAGAGGTAACAGAGTGGAACTAGTTGCTTATACTTTGAATGTTCCCAAGTGAACCATGATTGGACATTAGCCAACTCTGGGAATGTGGCCCTCAAAGTGTCCTTTATATCAGTGGTTGATGTATTGTTAGATATGGCTGGAGCAATGAACCATGTTATACCAGTTTTTCAAGATGGCTTTGCACAACAATTGAGCCAGATGATATACACCTGGTTTTATTGTCTGGGCGGTGCCTTTCAGACAGTATGGCCAGCTGCAAGCGTGATGATCCTAGCTACCAGCCCTTCCCACCCCTACCATTTGAGGCTGGGACTCTGATACTCAAATTAGTTGCCTAGATAGAGGTATTCCACACATCTCCATACAGTTTAGTGTTAGAAATAGTAATACAAAGTGTTGTCAGATGAAGAAAGGATAGCTGTATTAATATCTTAAAATTAATCCTTGGACCTGGTATATTGGCTTATGTTTGTAATCTCATCATTTGGGAGGATGAGGCAAGAGAGTCACTGATGTCTGAGGCTAGCCTGGCTTCACAGTGGGTTAAAGACAAGTCTGGTCTACAATGTGAGACCCTGCTTCAAAACAATCGTCTTTGAGTATAAACTATTATTAATATTATCTGGAATATTCCCAATTATGGTCTAAATTACTGTTATTTGTCTCAGTCTAGCATCTGTCTATATATACATTTAGATATGTACATATGTATGTATGTATACACATACACACATGTATGTGTGTGTGGTCATGTGGTTACATGTATGTACTTGCCTAAATTTGAGAATTATTCAGGGCCCTTTACATGAGCATTTTGCCTCTTACATGGTGTAAGTTAAACAAATACTTGTCTAAATGAGACCTATCTTTATAGTCTCCTGACTTTCACACAGATTGAAAGAAGACTCCAATGCATCTTAGAATTTCATACATCCATGTACTCTAATTTTCCTGGGGTTGTTTTGAGGCTGGGTTTTACTGTTGCTGGCATGTTTTTTGTTTGATTTGGTTTGATTTTGCCGGTGTGACAAGGTACTTGAGAAAAACGAAAGCAGCATAGCAGACCATGTAGCTATATAGAGTAATTACTAGCCCTGTCGTGCTTATGAAGACAAAAGAAGACAGGAAAGGTGGGGCTCCCAACATTCCCTTCAAGGATACACCATCAATACTTTTTGGACCCACTTCAGAAAGGTTCTGTCAGTTTATAGTAGTGCTAGAGGCTGGCAACAACACCCTTAGAATGTGAGCCTTTGAAAACATTTTAAGTCTTGTGCTGGAGAGATGGCTCAGTAGTTAAGAGCACTGGCTGCTCTTCCAGAGGTCCTGAGTTCAAATCCCAGCAACCACATGGTGGCTCACAACCATCTGTAATGGGGATCTGATGCCCTCCTCTGATGTGCTTGACTGAAGAAAGCAATAGTGTACTCACCTAAAATAAATAAATTTTAAAAAGAAAGCATTTAAGTCTCAAACCATACCAATTAACCTAAGGTGGTAATGAACTTTTGATATTAGCAATCCTTCCATCTCAGTTTTCCATACTGGTTGGGGCTACATCTGGGTATAACAATACCCAGATGTTATCACTAATTCTTTATCTACTTAATGCTGCATAATTGGCAAATAAACTTGTCTCCCAAATGTTCACTGTAGTGATTTGATATGCTGTGCATTGTGAAATTATTGCCATAGCCAATTTATCGAATCTGTCCTTCACCACATAGAGTTAACACCGCATGTGTTTAGGAACATCCATTTTAAGAACTGCTCTCCTAGCAGATTTCAAGTAAACGACTTTGAATAGCAGAATTCCATAATTTTCTTCTCTTTGTAAAAAAGTTAATCTCATCGAAGCAGTGAGCAAGACAGCAGCTTCCAGGGTTGTGAGAAAGGGGAAATGTTAGCTAGAGACTAGAGTTGATTTAGAAGGGCAAATTTACAGTCACACCGTGATTTCTAAAGGTGCTGCTTTTATTTGTTTGAAAAGGCTACAGTCTTAGTTATAACATATCCATTGGCCAATTTTCCTTTCTTCACAATTCTTCCTTCCATATACTGCTAATAGTGGCCATCTTTGTGGTAATGATCTGTATTCTTCTTTATCTCTGTCTCCAGAGCTTTTAGATATATGGGAACTCCTTTAATCATGTGTTTCTCCTTCCTGGTAAGGAACACTTTTTTTTTTCCCCCGGAGTTGAGGACCGAACCCAGGGCCTTGCGCTTGGTAGGCAAGCGCTCTACCACTGAGCTAAATCCCCAACCCAAGGAACACTTTTTAAAAGTTCCTTCTTAATTTTTTAATTAAAGAAAACTTTTAGATTGTAGGAACTCTTTTATCCATATTGTAGGAGCTCTCTTTATTAATCCATGGGTTTTCTTTGAACGTTCATTTTCAGTGTCTTTCATTTCTCACACCAAAACTGCCACATAGCACAGACGCTGCATTGGCTCACAGATAGGTATCGTGGGGGAAAGAATCCCTTTCCTCTATATTTTCGAACAAATTTAAACATCGTTTTTATAAACTCAGAGCCAAGCTTACGATTTTTCTTCATTCTTGGACAATGTCCTATATTTTAGCTTTTAATGAAGTGTTTGTTTTCTAAAAGGCAATGACTCACATACAGAAAAAAATGTAGTTTCTTTGTGTTATCCCCTTTTTGTTTTTTTGTGTACTTTAGCCCCATTAAGTAATTAGTGTAACTCTCTAAGTTGTTTGTGTATAGTTCAGTTACACTGAATGTTAAATGCCCTGTGGCCAATCCCAGGCAGGTAAATCAGCAGGCTGTCATATGTTTTTACGTAATGTGCTATGAATATACAGATGAACTACTAGGACAGCTTGTGTTCACCACAACTTTAAAATTGAAAATTATAATAAATAATGATAATTACTCTAACTTTATTTCCAGCTCCCTCCTCCCAGGCACCTCGGAAATTCTTAGAATCAAAAACAGCAACAATAACCTGAAACTGTGTTGCTGATAGCTTCAATTGCTGCTACTGTCAAAGCTTTTGTTTGCTTGGAGGAGTGGCATTAAGCTTCTGTTAAGAAAATTGGCACGCGTGCGCGTGTGTACACACACACACACACACACACACACACACACACACACAGATGCAGACACACACAGAGACACAGACACAGAGAGAGAGAGACAGAGACAGAGACAGACAGAGAGAGACAGAGACAGACAGAGAGACAGACAGAGAGACAGAGACAGACTTCAATTCTCAACTTGATGGTCAAATATTCTTAAGGCAGATGTGATTTAACACTGAGGAGGAGAAGTTGTTAGTATAATATATCTATTTAAAATGTTTCTCAAATCACAATGTATAGCCAATTTAGAGACGATTTTAAGACTGAGTAATAGCTGACTATAAGCGTTACCTCCCTAGTTTTGTTTTGTATTTTTCCTTTATCTTCTTCATAAGGAAGGCGAAGCCTTTGAAAGGTTTCTTCCCTAGCACACAGTGGAGGCAGTGCACTACTGTGGAGAGATACAAGCAGGATGGAACTGGATCGGCTCTGCACCTAGCCACCTGCCTGGACTTTAGTCAAGCTTCAGAACCCACTTGACTATAAAACGTGGATATTAAAATAACTATTTCCCATGTTAGTTAATGTTTAGACGTGATGACACAGGTAAAAAGCTTAGGGATGAACCTGATACGTAGTTGGGGCCCAGTAAATGTTTTTTTAAAAATCACTTTCCCCAGATGTACTGGAAAAGGGGCTTTTAATAAGTAAAATTGAGAAATGTCTTATTTGAGAAACCATGGAAGTTTTTATATTTTTAAATTAAATATTCTCAGAGCAGTGAGTAGCCAGTATGGGAATTTTTAAAAACAATTAAGCCCCAGTCCTCAAGGTACTAGCAGTTTAGAGGGAGAAAGGTAAAGAAATAACACACTTATCGAACCTAGAGTTCTCTTTTCAACCTATTTTTATCAATTCTTTGGGAATTTCATATAACATATTTTAACAATATTCATCCTACAAGCCTCTCCTTAACTGCATCCCTCCCTACTGTCTCTTTTTTCAGCCCACTGACTCAGTTTGTGCTGTGTGTGTGTATAATGTATATACTATACTATATATAATGTATAATATAATATAGTACAATGTATATATTATAGTATATACATAATATAAACATACATACACACACACACACACACACACACACACACACACATACATACATACCACGGGTATAAAAGCCACTAGAGCAACAATTCTCAACCTGTGAGTTGAGATTGCTTAAGAAAATTGAAAAACATATTTACATTAATTCATAACAGTAGCAAAGTTATAGCTATGAAGTAGCAATGGAATAATTTTATGGTTGGGGGTCACCATAAAATGAGGGACTACTTATTGGGCCCAGCATTAGGAAGGTTGAGAACCACTGCAATAGAGCATGGGTCATCTATGAGGAGCCACACCCTTAATAAAAAAAAAAACTGACTCTCCCTCCCCTATCAACTATAAATAGTGAACTAGGCATGGGGGCTTTCTTTCAGGCCTTCCTCCATGCAGGAATGTTGACTAGTTTGATCTTGCACAGTCAGTCACAGCTGCTATGAGTTCATGACGTCAGTGGCCATCTCATGCCTAGAAGACATTTTGTGCTGGCCATCCCTGACCTTTTGCTTTTATACTCTTCGAACAGTGTCCTTTGAGAGAGGTCACTGAGCTTTGATGGGTGTTATACAGATGTCCCATTTGTGGCTGAGCACTCCACTGACATTTATTATTTTGCATTTTGATCAGTTGTGAGTTTCCGCATTCACCATTGTCCACTACACAAAGAAATGTCTTTAGTGAGGTCTGAGAGCTACACAAAGTATTCATTTTTGTTAAATAAATTACAAATTGCCATTTGAACCTACATACTATCTTTAAATGTTGTAGGTCTTTAGAGATCTTCTATAATCAAGTTTCTTTTTTATTAATTTTTTATGTATTTACATTTCAAATGTCTCCCCTTCCCAGTTCCCCCTCCTCGAGGCCCCCACCCCCTCCCCTTCTCCTTTGCCTCTAAGAGGGTACTCTCCCACCCCCACCCACTCCCACCTTACCCCTCTAGCATCCCCCTTCTCTGAGGCGAGTTTCTTATTTAATAATTTGGCATTTAAATTAGGTTGTATGTGAGGGTGGTGTGTGTGCGCGTGCGTGTATGTGTGTTTGTGTGTGTGTGTGTCTGTGTGTGCGTGTGTGTGCACGCACGCATCTTACCCCTATCACCTATTTTTAGCTTGGTATTAATACCAGCTCCCTTTTTCCTTGAGAATAGACTCACATATGGCATACACAGCACATTTGCCTTTGAGCCCAAACCTCAGATTAATTTGTATTACATTCATATCTGCAATGAAGGAAAAATGTGTGGCATTCATTACTAGTAAACATATAAACATTATCATTGGAGACTCAAGGATTAATAATATATTGAATCGAACATTTAGGAATGAAAAAAATCAGAAAGTGCAGGCTTGAGAGCGTGTGGAGGTCCTATCAGGGAGTACAGCTAGTCATATACCCTTGATAAAAACAATGTTCCACCTCTATAGGGGAAGGTTGTCCTCTTCAACGAAGCATGAAGCTCTGGGTGAGATACACATGAATGGTAAGGTTGAAAGGGGATACCGACCTAGCCAAATTAGCTGAGTCAACCTTGGTGATGAGTAGACTGGCAGACATTGCAGCCAGATCACCCTCCCTCATCTCAGTGTGTATATATGCTTAATCAAATAAACATGCTAGCAAAATAGTACTTCCCAAAGAGTACATTTCTCCCCTTGGCTATAGAACTTGATGCTCAAACCTCAATGAGCAATGCTTTAAAAACCCTAACAAAGATATATTTCTGGGTATATTATATGCCTTCCTGTCACTGGCTCTGTTTCCCTTTATATTGCATTTTTCTCAACGTCTTAGTAGCTCCTGATCTATGTGATAAGAAAGTACTGAGGCTTAGAAATCTGAGCCATAGCCCGGCCTGTGGGTCCTGGTTGTTGACCTAGTGAAGGGATCATAGCTTTAACAGCATGTAGGCTGAAGAAACTAGAGAACTGTCAGAAAACAGCTGAATTGTAGATGGCTTTATTGAACTAGACTCTAAGAATATAAAGATCAAGCTCTCTTAATATCCTAGCCTTTACTTGGGCTTTCATTCACAGCAGCATTAGTTATTCTTATCTATATTCGCTGGTCAAGGAGCAATCTGAGTGAGGTTTTTGCTGTTCCTATGATAGAAGAAAAGGAGTCTGGCTAGTCATTTTGTTAGTCTTCCATCAGATACCTCCAGTATGGATAATTGTCTGGAATATTCACAGCTATTTTACCTGTATCCAGTGGTACTCCTTTACAAGGCCTACTTTATATTTCCACTTAGTAAATGTTTTAGTGAGTATCTATGCTATGTTAGGCACTATGAAAGGTACTTGATTTACACCATATCTAATTTCCATGAAACTATGTGTGAGCTGGAAACCTTACTGGGGAACAGACCCTACATAGAGGTAGGAAAGTTCTTTTCATTCTCATAATGAAATCTGGTTCTCAATGTCCATTGTTTGATGAATTTCTTCTACATTTATTCATTTTGCAACAAATAATAAGGTTGTAACGCAAAATAGGATTGTGTATCATCTGTCTTGCTGCAATGCTCTTGAGTCCATATAACATCTACCTTGACGCCTAAGCTACCTTGACTTCAGTTTGCACAATATACCCGAGATGTTCATAAATAAAATATAGATGTTTATTTCTGGAAAAAGAAAGGATGTATTTGCAACATGACACCAAATTAAGACCAAATATCTTATTGTTTTCCCTGTAGCCAATTCAAACTGCGTAAAAGCAAGATAGTCTGCCAATGATTCCATTCTTTGTAATCTTTTCTTAACTTGTAGGGTCATCTGCTTCGTTATCTGACTTCTGACTCAATTATGCAGAATATTTCAGTCTTTATCCCACTCCCAATATGAGCTTTGCTTTGACATTGAATACCCAGACTTGTCTTAGATATGTGCTCAGTGAAACAATTTGGAATCCATCTTCCTTCCTAGACAAAATTGGTTATAAGCAGCAGGTTTTTCTAATATTAAATATGTAAGGGTTATTTCCCTCATTTCATAGAAAAGTAAGTAAGCTCAATACTTCGGTGACTCCTTAGTGTTATTCTTTAGTCAATGAAAAAAAAACAGATTTTTAATCCAGGTTCATTTGAATTCAAATCCTGTGCACTTTTGTTCAAACAAGACCCTTTTCAGAAAAGAAATTGGAGAAGGTATACTTAAGGTCCTCTGAGCTTGAAAATAGGAAAATTGCTTCAAAAATTCATAGCGTCTGAATCCATTTGGAAGAGAAGCATACTGTTTTTACCATTATGGTCCCAGGGATGCTGTTTTTAAAAGTAGAGAAACACAGTAAGTTTCAGTAATTTGGGGATTTAAGGTCCATTGAAAAACTAATGTCTGCTACTATAAATCTGGCCAAGAAGCCAGGGGGTGGAGCTATTACTAGTATTTTGCTAAATTGACATAGTATCAAACTGTCTTCATCATGCTATTTTCAGTCCTCATCAAAGGAGTGTCTTTGTGCAGTGCACAAGAGTTACCACTGAAACTCACAACTGATCAAGTATAGAGAACAAAGTCTCTCTGGTATACTCAGACATAAATGGGACGTCTGTAGCACAGAGCCTAACCCCAAGGCACAGGGAATATCTTAGAAGAGGGATTAAAAAATTGT
The DNA here is from genome assembly GCF_011064425.1 of Rattus rattus. Lineage (NCBI taxonomy): Eukaryota > Metazoa > Chordata > Mammalia > Rodentia > Muridae > Rattus > Rattus rattus. The sequence continues at coordinate 90,034,355 of NC_046172.1, forward strand.
AAGGGCCAGACGATGCAGAGGCTTAGAGCAAAACAGTTATCTTCTGAACATAATAGGATCACTGCACTGACGCTCACAGCAACTGATTACCTGCAAGAGTCAAGGGGGGGGGCTGGAAAACTCCACCCCTCGTGGAACTATTAACAGTTGATGGGTATTTGGAATGGTATGTCAATTTTCTTTAAGGGTTTACACCTGGTAGATGCACCGTACTCCAGTGTACAACTTGTGGTTAGCAACCCCTATGGGGGTTGCATATCATATTTATTTACATTGGGATTCATAAATGTATCAAAATTGCAGTTATGAAGTAGCAGTGAAATAATTTTATGTTGGGGGGGGCAGTCACCACAACATGAGGAACTGTTATCAGAAGGTCACAGCATTAGGAAGATTTATAACCACTGATCTAGTGGATGGCCCCACACAGCTGTGAATATCTAGGCACACAAAATTGACTCGGTGCACTATAGGAAAAAGTTTCCTGTACATATGTAGCTGATGTGCAGCTCTGACTTCATGCTGGGTCCTGAACAACTGGACCAGTGGCTATCCCAAAAACTGTTGTCTGTTTATAGAATCCATTCCTCAGTGGGAGAAGTGTCTAGCCCTTCAGAGACTTGATGTGCCAGGATATGGGAATACCCAGGGGCCCTGCACCCTCTCAGAGGAGAAGGGGAGGGAGGACTGTTGGTTGGGGGTGCTGTTAGAGGGGGCAGTAATTGGGATGGAAAGTGAATACATTTTTAAAAAATGAAAAAAAAAGAAAAAAGTTTCTGTAATTTGGAAGATTGTGCTTGATATCAGATAAAGGGAATAAGTATTACAGTTAAATAATTTTTCTGTGTGTGCCAAGAAGCTATTTGTTGTTGATACCTGCTAGGAAAGAGAAATTCAGTTTCCTCCAATAACATCACTGGGTATATCTATCAAACACACATAAGGGCAGGCCTTAAGTCCAGGAGTACATAGCTAAAAGAAAAAAAAATCAGACTCCGTGGTTTTTTGTTTTTTGGTTTTTTTTGTGCACTTTTGGTTTGACTTTTTTTTTTGCCTAATATTATTTTATTTTCCTGACTTTTTTGTGTTGTTTTCTCTTGAGAGAAGGGGGAGGGAGAGAGGGAGCATAAGGTTGGGGTAGAGAGGTGGGGAGGATCTGTCTGAGAGGAGTTGGAGGAAAGGAAAGAATATGATCAAAATGTAGTGTATAAAAACTTTTAAATTAAAAATATTTGTGTCCACACACATACATGTTATGCCTGCATGCAACCATACACACATATGAATGCCATTGGTCAAAGACATGTGTCATCCTCAGTTGCTCTCCCCTTACTCTCTGACACAGTCTTTCCCTGAACCTGGAGCTCACTGAATCAATGAGACTGATGGCTACCAAGGCTCAGGAATCACCCTGTCTCTGCCTCCTCAATGATGGGATTAGAGTCACATATTACGGTGCCTTGGTTTTACATGAGTGCCAGGCCTCAAACTTAGACCATCAATGCTCACATAATAAGCACCTCGCCAACCGAGTCATCTCCCTGGCCGCAGATTGTAATCTCTAAATTTTGATTTAGGTAGTAACGTTTACTGATACGTATTAAATCACTATTTTAAATCAAACTTCTTTTAAAAATATGTCTTCTAATGTCTGGTTTTATTTTTTAATTGCAGAGGCAGTTAAAGGCAGATGCTAAAAAAGCCATTGGCAGGCTTCAGCTGCGCACCTTGAAACAAGGAGACAAGGTACTTTTATTACTTTGAAAGCAATACTACCAAACCATTGTTTAAACTAAATGCTGATTGTCCAAATGTCTTTTCATTGCCATTTATATACCTCATTGAGTATTAAAATTCTATTCAATACAGCAATTATACTGTACAATGGCCCCCACTGTATCCTACATACTAATCACCGGCACCTGTGTATATTATTATCTGACAGAAGGAAATTGCTAGCAATGGAAAGTTTGAGAATGTGATCATCCAGGATCATTTAGACAAGTCCTAAACATAATCAGAATCCATATAAGCCAGAGGAAGGAGATTTGACCACCATACGTAGCAGCGCCGCAATGGAATAAAAAAGACTGAGTGATTCAAGGAAAAGGTCAGGAAATAGGGAATGGCAGGATTCTTTCAAAGCTAGGAAAAGTAATTACAGGTCTGTTCTCTGAAGCCCACAGGAAGAACTACTAACACCTCAGTTACTTCTTGACCTCTAGGAATGGTACTAACTCATGCCACTACTGTAAGCTTATAAGTGATCATAATTTGTGATGGTGATGATAGAAAATTAATATAGTGCTTAAGGACAACTTTGTTTTGAAAGTTCATTTTGGACATTGATGGGAAAAGACATCAGCAAAAAAAATCTGCATGCCTTAATGAAATAAAGATTTACCCTTTTTAACACCATCAGAAGCATTGACTAGAAATATTCAAAATATATATGAGATTTACATGTTAAAATTTGCACAGCACCAATGAAAGAAGTAATAGGAGCTGGGCATCATAGCTCAGTGTTTGAACTCTTGCTCTGCATCCTTGAGGCTTTGAGTTCAATTGTAAGTATGGGGAAAAAATCAAAGAAAAAAATCTAAAGAAATGGAGATATGTATTGTGTTTGTGGATCAAAAAGTTCATTGTTAAAATGTCAGTTCATCTTAAACTAACCTATGGTTTAGATACAGTTTCAACAAAAACTTTCACAAGAAAATATTGGAGAAACTCAAGAATTGGCATAATCAAAATAATTTTGAATAGAAGCTGAATGGCCAGCTGAATAAAGTTTTCATGATTTTAAATGGTAGACAATTACAAGGACAAGCCACACCTGGCAAACGCGTTTTCCATAGACTCATGTGAACATATAATTGGATAAGAAGAACTAGGAATAAGGAAGAATCTAAGGCAAACTCAGTTCTGTCTGCTACACCTGGGAGGAACACGAAAACACATTCCAAGAACAATTCTGTTTTGAAGAAACTGAGGTCACAAGACTCTTGTTTTTTTGGAATGTTCTCACAAGTACGAAGAATTCTCACATGACCGCATTCCTAGACTGTGTTGCACAGTGCTGGTGGTACATGCCTGAGGTAGAAGGATTGCAAGATCAAGATCAGCCTGGGCTACACAGAAAGACCTCATCTAAATATGGGTGTGGGGTTTCAAAAAAGGCACAACCCTTTTTTGAAATAGTAATTTCACACCCCTTCCAATTTTTTGGACTTACTTTAAGGCTGTATCTGTGGGAGTGTAGAAATGCTAGAGCAATAAATGAATGAACAGAATAAAATCCAGAAATGGACCAACAGATATGCCTGGCCAGTTTATTTTTTATGAATAATGAAACCAGAATGTTATGCACGGATTAAAACACTATGACCAGAAGCATTTTGGGGAAGAAATAGTTAATTTCACTTTACAGTTCTACATCACAGTCTGTCACTGAGGGAAGTCAAGGTAGGAACTCAATCATGGCAGAAACCTGGAGACAGACACTCATGGAGGAGCTTACTGGGGCGTTTAACATGCCTTCTTATACCACCCAGGACTACCAGCCTAGGGTGATATCACCCACAATGAACTATGCCCTCCCTATATAAACCATCAATCAGGAAAGTGCACTACCATTGCCCAATCTGGTTAGAGCATTTTCTCAATTGAGATTCCTTCTTCCAAAATGATGCTTATGTCAAGTTGATATAAAACTAGATAGCACAGTATCAATTACAAAAATACTTCCATTCTCCATACAGTATAAAAATTAAATAAAAAAGATTATAGGCCTAACTATAACAGCTGATAAAGTCTTTAGAGAAAAATAATTATATTGAATATACTAATATTGTTATATTAATAGGTTTTGTGTATGACACAAAAAACAAATCCACAGAGAAATGTGGAATTTGACTGTCAAAGTTTAAGGGGGCTCAAAGATACTGGTTACTTTTTCGGAGGACCCATGTTCAATTCTGAATACTTATGAGTGGTTCACAACCAACTATAATTCCAGTTCCAGGAGATCTGATGCCCTCTCCTGGCTTCTGCAGGCACCAGACATGTACATGCAGGCACATGTACAGACATACAAAAAGTTAAAACTTACATACATATAAAGCAAAATAAAATAAAAAATTCATTTTTTGGTGGAAATAGTGGAGCACATCCTTTAGCCTCAGAACTTGGGAGGCATGGATGTCTCTAAATGTGAGGCCAATCTACTCTACATAGCAAATTCCCAGACAGCCAGAGCTACATAGTGAGACCCTGTATCAGCTAAACAAAGAAATAATCGAAACAAAACAAAATAATGTATTTTCTGTTATTTGGAATACGGTTTTTAAAGAAGGAAAATGCAAGGTACAGTCTTAGAGAAAATATTTTCAAACCACATATTTATTAAATGACTATAGTTAGAATAACATGTGGTATGAAAGCAGAAAAGTGGTTATAGATTATAGAGGGGTCAGGAAGATGCTAGAGTGTATGGGAGGACATATCAACAACAAAACAACAAAACAAATTTAAAATTTCGCTACTCAGTGGGTAAGAGCACTGGCTGCTCTTCCACAGGACCCATTCAATTCACAATCATCTGTAACTCCTGTCCCAGAGGATCTAAAGCCCTCTTCTGGCCTCTTTGGGCACTGTATGCACATGACATACACACATACATTCAGCACTCATACACATTAGGCAAATGGATGGAACTAGAAAATATCATCCTGAGTGAGGTAACCCAGACACAAAAGAACACACATGGTACACACTCACTGATAAGTGGATATTACCCCAAAAGGTTGGAATACCCAAGATACAATTCACAGAACACATGAAGGTCAGGAAGAAGAGAGACCAAAATGTGGATGCTTCAGTCCTTCTTAGAAGAGGGAACAAAATACTCACAGGAGATAGAGGGTGGGAGGGACTTTGAAGGAAAAGAGGATGGGGGAGGGGAAATGGGGGCAGGATCAGGTGTGGGAGGAGACCAGGATGATATACATAGGGTCAGGAATTCAAACAGAGGTGTATAGCAACGTGGGATGGAGAACTTGGGGATAGCCACCAGAAAGTCCCAGATGCCAGAAAAGCAAGAGGCTCCCAGGACCCAATTAGCTGAAATGCCCAACAAAGAGGAGGAAGAACCCGAAGAACCCATAGAGACAATATCTAGAGGTTAGGCATGGTCCCCAGTTGGGAGGTGGGGCCATGCACTCATCTACAAATTTTTAAACCAGAATGGCTCCTGTCTAAAGGAAATACAGGGACAAAGAGTGCAGCAGAGACTGAAGGAAAGGCCATCCAGAGACTGCCCCACCTGGGGATCTATCCCATATACAGACACCAAACCCAGTCACTATTGCTGATGCCAAGAAGTGCTTGCTGACAGGAGCCTGGTATATATAGCTGTCCTCCAGAGAGGCTCTGCCAGAGCCTGATCAATACAGAGGAAGATGCTTGGATGCAAGCAGCCAACCATCAAATTGAGCATGGCGACCCCAATGGAGGAGATAGGGAAAAGACTGAAGAAGTTGAAGGAGTTTGCAAGCCCATAGGAAGAACAACAGTATCAACCAACCAGACCCCCAGAGATCCCAGGAACTAAACCACCAACCATTGAGTACATATGGAGGGACCTATGACTCTAGCCACATATGTAGCAGAAGATGGCATTGTCTGACCTCAATGGGAAGAGAGGCCCTTGGTCTTGAGAAGGATCATTTCCCCAGTGTAGGGGAATGCCAAGGTGGTGAGATAGGAGTGGATGGAGGGGTAGGGGAGCATCTTCATAGAAGAGGGGGAGGGCATGGGGGTTGTAAGAGTGGAATGCAGGAAAGGGGATAACATTTGAAATGTAAATACATAAAATATTCAATAAAAAAAGAAAGAAATCACCTTAAGTTACCCAAGTAATGGATGATCTGGGGTTTAAACCAAAGTCCCTCTGTGTGATTCATTAGTTTTAATCAACTTGACACTATCTTGAATTAGAATTAGAATCTCAATAAAAGATTGTGTAGGCTGAGGCCGTGGAGAGCTCATAGGCAACACCCCGCGAGCAAACCTGAGCCTGGGGACCACAGGTAAGACAAACTTTTCTGCTACAAACGACTTGCCTGGTGATCTCGGGTCACAGAGGCGGAGTTCCTCTGGGGTCGGCCGACTTCCCGGTGTTTGGCCAGAG